>NC_140627.1:35460973-35534820 GCF_057382275.1 Copadichromis virginalis
ACCACACAGAAAACAAATTGGGATTAAAAATTCTTTATTAACACCAAACCAAGTAACGGACACGGTGAATCAGGACCTGCAAAAAAAGAAAATACTTACCTTGAACCTGTAAAAAAGAAAATACTTACCTTTCAAATTTAAAAACAATTATGGAGGTAGAGGGATGTGAGGCTGCGGACCATCGGGGTTGATGGCCCGTGCACGCCCTGTTCCTCCTTCGGGAGGGACAGGTTCTTTTCTTCAATCCTAACCAGCCAGTGCCTCGCTCCGGTTGGTCTTTGGGTCTCACTCCTAGTTAACGCTCAATCCAGCATCTATGCCCTACCCCAGTCATTTATCCTAACCCTAACCAATTTGTTTATCTTAAATTACCCACCCTAAATTTGGATTTTGGCCCTATTTTATATACCCCCTGATCTAATCTGGCCCTAAAATCTTTACAATTTTGAATAATCCCATTTCTACTTCATTTTTGGAAATTGAATCTTAAACCTCACCCCAGTACTGGATCTGAAGCCCAAGTAATCCTAATCCCAGCTGAAACCTAAAGCCTAACCCAAAGTCACATCGCCTTTCTAAATTTACTCCCCAAGTCGGGTTGAGTCCTCCCCAAGCAGGGTTGAGAGTTTGTAGTAAAAGCCAAGTCGGCATTAGTAGGAACCCAAAATTCGGAAGAGAAAGAGGACAGATGTAGGCCAAAAGGAAGGGTAAAGGGCAGAGGTCAAGAAAAGGGAAGAAAAGGATGATGAAAAGGAAAAGTTAAAAGGGGAAAGAGGAGAAGACTGGAAAAGAAGAAAGAAAGAAAAAGGGAAAAATGAGAGCCAAAAAGTCTGGCAGAATTGGAAAAAAGCAATGAGCTGAAAAACATACTATAAGAAAGCCACAGGAAGCCAAGGAGGCGGGATCAGAGGGGGAGTATAAATAGGAGGCTCAAACACAGAGCTCTTCAGTATGCCCTCGCCTGAGGAAGAAGCAACACCTTCGAAACGTCGCGACAAGGGCATACTCATTTAATTTTTTCTATTTTACGTTAGTTTGTTGTTTTAGTTTGTTATTTTGGGGGATTTTATTTCATGTTTTAATTTATGTTTTATTGGTTTTCCTTAAAAGCTCAAATCAGAGACACGTTAAAACTAAATTAAAAGACCACACAGAAAACAAATTGGGATTAAAAATTCTTTATTAACACCAAACCAAGTAACGGACACGGTGAATCAGGACCTGCAAAAAAAGAAAATACTTACCTTGAACCTGTAAAAAAGAAAATACTTACCTTTCAAATTTAAAAACAATTATGGAGGTAGAGGGATGTGAGGCTGCGGACCATCGGGGTTGATGGCCCGTGCACGCCCTGTTCCTCCTTCGGGAGGGACAGGTTCTTTTCTTCAATCCTAACCAGCCAGTGCCTCGCTCCGGTTGGTCTTTGGGTCTCACTCCTAGTTAACGCTCAATCCAGCATCTATGCCCTACCCCAGTCATTTATCCTAACCCTAACCAATTTGTTTATCTTAAATTACCCACCCTAAATTTGGATTTTGGCCCTATTTTATATACCCCCTGATCTAATCTGGCCCTAAAATCTTTACAATTTTGAATAATCCCATTTCTACTTCATTTTTGGAAATTGAATCTTAAACCTCACCCCAGTACTGGATCTGAAGCCCAAGTAATCCTAATCCCAGCTGAAACCTAAAGCCTAACCCAAAGTCACATCGCCTTTCTAAATTTACTCCCCAAGTCGGGTTGAGTCCTCCCCAAGCAGGGTTGAGAGTTTGTAGTAAAAGCCAAGTCGGCATTAGTAGGAACCCAAAATTCGGAAGAGAAAGAGGACAGATGTAGGCCAAAAGGAAGGGTAAAGGGCAGAGGTCAAGAAAAGGGAAGAAAAGGATGATGAAAAAGGAAAAGTTAAAAGGGGAAAGAGGAGAAGACTGGAAAAGAAGAAAGAAAGAAAAAGGGAAAAATGAGAGCCAAAAAGTCTGGCAGAATTGGAAAAAAGCAATGAGCTGAAAAACATACTATAAGAAAGCCACAGGAAGCCAAGGAGGCGGGATCAGAGGGGGAGTATAAATAGGAGGCTCAAACACAGAGCTCTTCAGTATGCCCTCGCCTGAGGAAGAAGCAACACCTTCGAAACGTCGCGACAAGGGCATACTCATTTAATTTTTTCTATTTTACGTTAGTTTGTTGTTTTAGTTTGTTATTTTGGGGGATTTTATTTCATGTTTTAATTTATGTTTTATTGGTTTTCCTTAAAAGCTCAAATCAGAGACACGTTAAAACTAAATTAAAAGACCACACAGAAAACAAATTGGGATTAAAAATTCTTTATTAACACCAAACCAAGTAACGGACACGGTGAATCAGGACCTGCAAAAAAAGAAAATACTTACCTTGAACCTGTAAAAAAGAAAATACTTACCTTTCAAATTTAAAAACAATTATGGAGGTAGAGGGATGTGAGGCTGCGGACCATCGGGGTTGATGGCCCGTGCACGCCCTGTTCCTCCTTCGGGAGGGACAGGTTCTTTTCTTCAATCCTAACCAGCCAGTGCCTCGCTCCGGTTGGTCTTTGGGTCTCACTCCTAGTTAACGCTCAATCCAGCATCTATGCCCTACCCCAGTCATTTATCCTAACCCTAACCAATTTGTTTATCTTAAATTACCCACCCTAAATTTGGATTTTGGCCCTATTTTATATACCCCCTGATCTAATCTGGCCCTAAAATCTTTACAATTTTGAATAATCCCATTTCTACTTCATTTTTGGAAATTGAATCTTAAACCTCACCCCAGTACTGGATCTGAAGCCCAAGTAATCCTAATCCCAGCTGAAACCTAAAGCCTAACCCAAAGTCACATCGCCTTTCTAAATTTACTCCCCAAGTCGGGTTGAGTCCTCCCCAAGCAGGGTTGAGAGTTTGTAGTAAAAGCCAAGTCGGCATTAGTAGGAACCCAAAATTCGGAAGAGAAAGAGGACAGATGTAGGCCAAAAGGAAGGGTAAAGGGCAGAGGTCAAGAAAAGGGAAGAAAAGGATGATGAAAAAGGAAAAGTTAAAAGGGGAAAGAGGAGAAGACTGGAAAAGAAGAAAGAAAGAAAAAGGGAAAAATGAGAGCCAAAAAGTCTGGCAGAATTGGAAAAAAGCAATGAGCTGAAAAACATACTATAAGAAAGCCACAGGAAGCCAAGGAGGCGGGATCAGAGGGGGAGTATAAATAGGAGGCTCAAACACAGAGCTCTTCAGTATGCCCTCGCCTGAGGAAGAAGCAACACCTTCGAAACGTCGCGACAAGGGCATACTCATTTAATTTTTTCTATTTTACGTTAGTTTGTTGTTTTAGTTTGTTATTTTGGGGGATTTTATTTCATGTTTTAATTTATGTTTTATTGGTTTTCCTTAAAAGCTCAAATCAGAGACACGTTAAAACTAAATTAAAAGACCACACAGAAAACAAATTGGGATTAAAAATTCTTTATTAACACCAAACCAAGTAACGGACACGGTGAATCAGGACCTGCAAAAAAAGAAAATACTTACCTTGAACCTGTAAAAAAGAAAATACTTACCTTTCAAATTTAAAAACAATTATGGAGGTAGAGGGATGTGAGGCTGCGGACCATCGGGGTTGATGGCCCGTGCACGCCCTGTTCCTCCTTCGGGAGGGACAGGTTCTTTTCTTCAATCCTAACCAGCCAGTGCCTCGCTCCGGTTGGTCTTTGGGTCTCACTCCTAGTTAACGCTCAATCCAGCATCTATGCCCTACCCCAGTCATTTATCCTAACCCTAACCAATTTGTTTATCTTAAATTACCCACCCTAAATTTGGATTTTGGCCCTATTTTATATACCCCCTGATCTAATCTGGCCCTAAAATCTTTACAATTTTGAATAATCCCATTTCTACTTCATTTTTGGAAATTGAATCTTAAACCTCACCCCAGTACTGGATCTGAAGCCCAAGTAATCCTAATCCCAGCTGAAACCTAAAGCCTAACCCAAAGTCACATCGCCTTTCTAAATTTACTCCCCAAGTCGGGTTGAGTCCTCCCCAAGCAGGGTTGAGAGTTTGTAGTAAAAGCCAAGTCGGCATTAGTAGGAACCCAAAATTCGGAAGAGAAAGAGGACAGATGTAGGCCAAAAGGAAGGGTAAAGGGCAGAGGTCAAGAAAAGGGAAGAAAAGGATGATGAAAAAGGAAAAGTTAAAAGGGGAAAGAGGAGAAGACTGGAAAAGAAGAAAGAAAGAAAAAGGGAAAAATGAGAGCCAAAAAGTCTGGCAGAATTGGAAAAAAGCAATGAGCTGAAAAACATACTATAAGAAAGCCACAGGAAGCCAAGGAGGCGGGATCAGAGGGGGAGTATAAATAGGAGGCTCAAACACAGAGCTCTTCAGTATGCCCTCGCCTGAGGAAGAAGCAACACCTTCGAAACGTCGCGACAAGGGCATACTCATTTAATTTTTTCTATTTTACGTTAGTTTGTTGTTTTAGTTTGTTATTTTGGGGGATTTTATTTCATGTTTTAATTTATGTTTTATTGGTTTTCCTTAAAAGCTCAAATCAGAGACACGTTAAAACTAAATTAAAAGACCACACAGAAAACAAATTGGGATTAAAAATTCTTTATTAACACCAAACCAAGTAACGGACACGGTGAATCAGGACCTGCAAAAAAAGAAAATACTTACCTTGAACCTGTAAAAAAGAAAATACTTACCTTTCAAATTTAAAAACAATTATGGAGGTAGAGGGATGTGAGGCTGCGGACCATCGGGGTTGATGGCCCGTGCACGCCCTGTTCCTCCTTCGGGAGGGACAGGTTCTTTTCTTCAATCCTAACCAGCCAGTGCCTCGCTCCGGTTGGTCTTTGGGTCTCACTCCTAGTTAACGCTCAATCCAGCATCTATGCCCTACCCCAGTCATTTATCCTAACCCTAACCAATTTGTTTATCTTAAATTACCCACCCTAAATTTGGATTTTGGCCCTATTTTATATACCCCCTGATCTAATCTGGCCCTAAAATCTTTACAATTTTGAATAATCCCATTTCTACTTCATTTTTGGAAATTGAATCTTAAACCTCACCCCAGTACTGGATCTGAAGCCCAAGTAATCCTAATCCCAGCTGAAACCTAAAGCCTAACCCAAAGTCACATCGCCTTTCTAAATTTACTCCCCAAGTCGGGTTGAGTCCTCCCCAAGCAGGGTTGAGAGTTTGTAGTAAAAGCCAAGTCGGCATTAGTAGGAACCCAAAATTCGGAAGAGAAAGAGGACAGATGTAGGCCAAAAGGAAGGGTAAAGGGCAGAGGTCAAGAAAAGGGAAGAAAAGGATGATGAAAAAGGAAAAGTTAAAAGGGGAAAGAGGAGAAGACTGGAAAAGAAGAAAGAAAGAAAAAGGGAAAAATGAGAGCCAAAAAGTCTGGCAGAATTGGAAAAAAGCAATGAGCTGAAAAACATACTATAAGAAAGCCACAGGAAGCCAAGGAGGCGGGATCAGAGGGGGAGTATAAATAGGAGGCTCAAACACAGAGCTCTTCAGTATGCCCTCGCCTGAGGAAGAAGCAACACCTTCGAAACGTCGCGACAAGGGCATACTCATTTAATTTTTTCTATTTTACGTTAGTTTGTTGTTTTAGTTTGTTATTTTGGGGGATTTTATTTCATGTTTTAATTTATGTTTTATTGGTTTTCCTTAAAAGCTCAAATCAGAGACACGTTAAAACTAAATTAAAAGACCACACAGAAAACAAATTGGGATTAAAAATTCTTTATTAACACCAAACCAAGTAACGGACACGGTGAATCAGGACCTGCAAAAAAAGAAAATACTTACCTTGAACCTGTAAAAAAGAAAATACTTACCTTTCAAATTTAAAAACAATTATGGAGGTAGAGGGATGTGAGGCTGCGGACCATCGGGGTTGATGGCCCGTGCACGCCCTGTTCCTCCTTCGGGAGGGACAGGTTCTTTTCTTCAATCCTAACCAGCCAGTGCCTCGCTCCGGTTGGTCTTTGGGTCTCACTCCTAGTTAACGCTCAATCCAGCATCTATGCCCTACCCCAGTCATTTATCCTAACCCTAACCAATTTGTTTATCTTAAATTACCCACCCTAAATTTGGATTTTGGCCCTATTTTATATACCCCCTGATCTAATCTGGCCCTAAAATCTTTACAATTTTGAATAATCCCATTTCTACTTCATTTTTGGAAATTGAATCTTAAACCTCACCCCAGTACTGGATCTGAAGCCCAAGTAATCCTAATCCCAGCTGAAACCTAAAGCCTAACCCAAAGTCACATCGCCTTTCTAAATTTACTCCCCAAGTCGGGTTGAGTCCTCCCCAAGCAGGGTTGAGAGTTTGTAGTAAAAGCCAAGTCGGCATTAGTAGGAACCCAAAATTCGGAAGAGAAAGAGGACAGATGTAGGCCAAAAGGAAGGGTAAAGGGCAGAGGTCAAGAAAAGGGAAGAAAAGGATGATGAAAAAGGAAAAGTTAAAAGGGGAAAGAGGAGAAGACTGGAAAAGAAGAAAGAAAGAAAAAGGGAAAAATGAGAGCCAAAAAGTCTGGCAGAATTGGAAAAAAGCAATGAGCTGAAAAACATACTATAAGAAAGCCACAGGAAGCCAAGGAGGCGGGATCAGAGGGGGAGTATAAATAGGAGGCTCAAACACAGAGCTCTTCAGTATGCCCTCGCCTGAGGAAGAAGCAACACCTTCGAAACGTCGCGACAAGGGCATACTCATTTAATTTTTTCTATTTTACGTTAGTTTGTTGTTTTAGTTTGTTATTTTGGGGGATTTTATTTCATGTTTTAATTTATGTTTTATTGGTTTTCCTTAAAAGCTCAAATCAGAGACACGTTAAAACTAAATTAAAAGACCACACAGAAAACAAATTGGGATTAAAAATTCTTTATTAACACCAAACCAAGTAACGGACACGGTGAATCAGGACCTGCAAAAAAAGAAAATACTTACCTTGAACCTGTAAAAAAGAAAATACTTACCTTTCAAATTTAAAAACAATTATGGAGGTAGAGGGATGTGAGGCTGCGGACCATCGGGGTTGATGGCCCGTGCACGCCCTGTTCCTCCTTCGGGAGGGACAGGTTCTTTTCTTCAATCCTAACCAGCCAGTGCCTCGCTCCGGTTGGTCTTTGGGTCTCACTCCTAGTTAACGCTCAATCCAGCATCTATGCCCTACCCCAGTCATTTATCCTAACCCTAACCAATTTGTTTATCTTAAATTACCCACCCTAAATTTGGATTTTGGCCCTATTTTATATACCCCCTGATCTAATCTGGCCCTAAAATCTTTACAATTTTGAATAATCCCATTTCTACTTCATTTTTGGAAATTGAATCTTAAACCTCACCCCAGTACTGGATCTGAAGCCCAAGTAATCCTAATCCCAGCTGAAACCTAAAGCCTAACCCAAAGTCACATCGCCTTTCTAAATTTACTCCCCAAGTCGGGTTGAGTCCTCCCCAAGCAGGGTTGAGAGTTTGTAGTAAAAGCCAAGTCGGCATTAGTAGGAACCCAAAATTCGGAAGAGAAAGAGGACAGATGTAGGCCAAAAGGAAGGGTAAAGGGCAGAGGTCAAGAAAAGGGAAGAAAAGGATGATGAAAAAGGAAAAGTTAAAAGGGGAAAGAGGAGAAGACTGGAAAAGAAGAAAGAAAGAAAAAGGGAAAAATGAGAGCCAAAAAGTCTGGCAGAATTGGAAAAAAGCAATGAGCTGAAAAACATACTATAAGAAAGCCACAGGAAGCCAAGGAGGCGGGATCAGAGGGGGAGTATAAATAGGAGGCTCAAACACAGAGCTCTTCAGTATGCCCTCGCCTGAGGAAGAAGCAACACCTTCGAAACGTCGCGACAAGGGCATACTCATT
Organism: Copadichromis virginalis; assembly: GCF_057382275.1. Lineage (NCBI taxonomy): Eukaryota > Metazoa > Chordata > Actinopteri > Cichliformes > Cichlidae > Copadichromis > Copadichromis virginalis. Next base: position 35,468,861 of record NC_140627.1, read on the forward strand.
TAATTTTTTCTATTTTACGTTAGTTTGTTGTTTTAGTTTGTTATTTTGGGGGATTTTATTTCATGTTTTAATTTATGTTTTATTGGTTTTCCTTAAAAGCTCAAATCAGAGACACGTTAAAACTAAATTAAAAGACCACACAGAAAACAAATTGGGATTAAAAATTCTTTATTAACACCAAACCAAGTAACGGACACGGTGAATCAGGACCTGCAAAAAAAGAAAATACTTACCTTGAACCTGTAAAAAAGAAAATACTTACCTTTCAAATTTAAAAACAATTATGGAGGTAGAGGGATGTGAGGCTGCGGACCATCGGGGTTGATGGCCCGTGCACGCCCTGTTCCTCCTTCGGGAGGGACAGGTTCTTTTCTTCAATCCTAACCAGCCAGTGCCTCGCTCCGGTTGGTCTTTGGGTCTCACTCCTAGTTAACGCTCAATCCAGCATCTATGCCCTACCCCAGTCATTTATCCTAACCCTAACCAATTTGTTTATCTTAAATTACCCACCCTAAATTTGGATTTTGGCCCTATTTTATATACCCCCTGATCTAATCTGGCCCTAAAATCTTTACAATTTTGAATAATCCCATTTCTACTTCATTTTTGGAAATTGAATCTTAAACCTCACCCCAGTACTGGATCTGAAGCCCAAGTAATCCTAATCCCAGCTGAAACCTAAAGCCTAACCCAAAGTCACATCGCCTTTCTAAATTTACTCCCCAAGTCGGGTTGAGTCCTCCCCAAGCAGGGTTGAGAGTTTGTAGTAAAAGCCAAGTCGGCATTAGTAGGAACCCAAAATTCGGAAGAGAAAGAGGACAGATGTAGGCCAAAAGGAAGGGTAAAGGGCAGAGGTCAAGAAAAGGGAAGAAAAGGATGATGAAAAAGGAAAAGTTAAAAGGGGAAAGAGGAGAAGACTGGAAAAGAAGAAAGAAAGAAAAAGGGAAAAATGAGAGCCAAAAAGTCTGGCAGAATTGGAAAAAAGCAATGAGCTGAAAAACATACTATAAGAAAGCCACAGGAAGCCAAGGAGGCGGGATCAGAGGGGGAGTATAAATAGGAGGCTCAAACACAGAGCTCTTCAGTATGCCCTCGCCTGAGGAAGAAGCAACACCTTCGAAACGTCGCGACAAGGGCATACTCATTTAATTTTTTCTATTTTACGTTAGTTTGTTGTTTTAGTTTGTTATTTTGGGGGATTTTATTTCATGTTTTAATTTATGTTTTATTGGTTTTCCTTAAAAGCTCAAATCAGAGACACGTTAAAACTAAATTAAAAGACCACACAGAAAACAAATTGGGATTAAAAATTCTTTATTAACACCAAACCAAGTAACGGACACGGTGAATCAGGACCTGCAAAAAAAGAAAATACTTACCTTGAACCTGTAAAAAAGAAAATACTTACCTTTCAAATTTAAAAACAATTATGGAGGTAGAGGGATGTGAGGCTGCGGACCATCGGGGTTGATGGCCCGTGCACGCCCTGTTCCTCCTTCGGGAGGGACAGGTTCTTTTCTTCAATCCTAACCAGCCAGTGCCTCGCTCCGGTTGGTCTTTGGGTCTCACTCCTAGTTAACGCTCAATCCAGCATCTATGCCCTACCCCAGTCATTTATCCTAACCCTAACCAATTTGTTTATCTTAAATTACCCACCCTAAATTTGGATTTTGGCCCTATTTTATATACCCCCTGATCTAATCTGGCCCTAAAATCTTTACAATTTTGAATAATCCCATTTCTACTTCATTTTTGGAAATTGAATCTTAAACCTCACCCCAGTACTGGATCTGAAGCCCAAGTAATCCTAATCCCAGCTGAAACCTAAAGCCTAACCCAAAGTCACATCGCCTTTCTAAATTTACTCCCCAAGTCGGGTTGAGTCCTCCCCAAGCAGGGTTGAGAGTTTGTAGTAAAAGCCAAGTCGGCATTAGTAGGAACCCAAAATTCGGAAGAGAAAGAGGACAGATGTAGGCCAAAAGGAAGGGTAAAGGGCAGAGGTCAAGAAAAGGGAAGAAAAGGATGATGAAAAAGGAAAAGTTAAAAGGGGAAAGAGGAGAAGACTGGAAAAGAAGAAAGAAAGAAAAAGGGAAAAATGAGAGCCAAAAAGTCTGGCAGAATTGGAAAAAAGCAATGAGCTGAAAAACATACTATAAGAAAGCCACAGGAAGCCAAGGAGGCGGGATCAGAGGGGGAGTATAAATAGGAGGCTCAAACACAGAGCTCTTCAGTATGCCCTCGCCTGAGGAAGAAGCAACACCTTCGAAACGTCGCGACAAGGGCATACTCATTTAATTTTTTCTATTTTACGTTAGTTTGTTGTTTTAGTTTGTTATTTTGGGGGATTTTATTTCATGTTTTAATTTATGTTTTATTGGTTTTCCTTAAAAGCTCAAATCAGAGACACGTTAAAACTAAATTAAAAGACCACACAGAAAACAAATTGGGATTAAAAATTCTTTATTAACACCAAACCAAGTAACGGACACGGTGAATCAGGACCTGCAAAAAAAGAAAATACTTACCTTGAACCTGTAAAAAAGAAAATACTTACCTTTCAAATTTAAAAACAATTATGGAGGTAGAGGGATGTGAGGCTGCGGACCATCGGGGTTGATGGCCCGTGCACGCCCTGTTCCTCCTTCGGGAGGGACAGGTTCTTTTCTTCAATCCTAACCAGCCAGTGCCTCGCTCCGGTTGGTCTTTGGGTCTCACTCCTAGTTAACGCTCAATCCAGCATCTATGCCCTACCCCAGTCATTTATCCTAACCCTAACCAATTTGTTTATCTTAAATTACCCACCCTAAATTTGGATTTTGGCCCTATTTTATATACCCCCTGATCTAATCTGGCCCTAAAATCTTTACAATTTTGAATAATCCCATTTCTACTTCATTTTTGGAAATTGAATCTTAAACCTCACCCCAGTACTGGATCTGAAGCCCAAGTAATCCTAATCCCAGCTGAAACCTAAAGCCTAACCCAAAGTCACATCGCCTTTCTAAATTTACTCCCCAAGTCGGGTTGAGTCCTCCCCAAGCAGGGTTGAGAGTTTGTAGTAAAAGCCAAGTCGGCATTAGTAGGAACCCAAAATTCGGAAGAGAAAGAGGACAGATGTAGGCCAAAAGGAAGGGTAAAGGGCAGAGGTCAAGAAAAGGGAAGAAAAGGATGATGAAAAAGGAAAAGTTAAAAGGGGAAAGAGGAGAAGACTGGAAAAGAAGAAAGAAAGAAAAAGGGAAAAATGAGAGCCAAAAAGTCTGGCAGAATTGGAAAAAAGCAATGAGCTGAAAAACATACTATAAGAAAGCCACAGGAAGCCAAGGAGGCGGGATCAGAGGGGGAGTATAAATAGGAGGCTCAAACACAGAGCTCTTCAGTATGCCCTCGCCTGAGGAAGAAGCAACACCTTCGAAACGTCGCGACAAGGGCATACTCATTTAATTTTTTCTATTTTACGTTAGTTTGTTGTTTTAGTTTGTTATTTTGGGGGATTTTATTTCATGTTTTAATTTATGTTTTATTGGTTTTCCTTAAAAGCTCAAATCAGAGACACGTTAAAACTAAATTAAAAGACCACACAGAAAACAAATTGGGATTAAAAATTCTTTATTAACACCAAACCAAGTAACGGACACGGTGAATCAGGACCTGCAAAAAAAGAAAATACTTACCTTGAACCTGTAAAAAAGAAAATACTTACCTTTCAAATTTAAAAACAATTATGGAGGTAGAGGGATGTGAGGCTGCGGACCATCGGGGTTGATGGCCCGTGCACGCCCTGTTCCTCCTTCGGGAGGGACAGGTTCTTTTCTTCAATCCTAACCAGCCAGTGCCTCGCTCCGGTTGGTCTTTGGGTCTCACTCCTAGTTAACGCTCAATCCAGCATCTATGCCCTACCCCAGTCATTTATCCTAACCCTAACCAATTTGTTTATCTTAAATTACCCACCCTAAATTTGGATTTTGGCCCTATTTTATATACCCCCTGATCTAATCTGGCCCTAAAATCTTTACAATTTTGAATAATCCCATTTCTACTTCATTTTTGGAAATTGAATCTTAAACCTCACCCCAGTACTGGATCTGAAGCCCAAGTAATCCTAATCCCAGCTGAAACCTAAAGCCTAACCCAAAGTCACATCGCCTTTCTAAATTTACTCCCCAAGTCGGGTTGAGTCCTCCCCAAGCAGGGTTGAGAGTTTGTAGTAAAAGCCAAGTCGGCATTAGTAGGAACCCAAAATTCGGAAGAGAAAGAGGACAGATGTAGGCCAAAAGGAAGGGTAAAGGGCAGAGGTCAAGAAAAGGGAAGAAAAGGATGATGAAAAAGGAAAAGTTAAAAGGGGAAAGAGGAGAAGACTGGAAAAGAAGAAAGAAAGAAAAAGGGAAAAATGAGAGCCAAAAAGTCTGGCAGAATTGGAAAAAAGCAATGAGCTGAAAAACATACTATAAGAAAGCCACAGGAAGCCAAGGAGGCGGGATCAGAGGGGGAGTATAAATAGGAGGCTCAAACACAGAGCTCTTCAGTATGCCCTCGCCTGAGGAAGAAGCAACACCTTCGAAACGTCGCGACAAGGGCATACTCATTTAATTTTTTCTATTTTACGTTAGTTTGTTGTTTTAGTTTGTTATTTTGGGGGATTTTATTTCATGTTTTAATTTATGTTTTATTGGTTTTCCTTAAAAGCTCAAATCAGAGACACGTTAAAACTAAATTAAAAGACCACACAGAAAACAAATTGGGATTAAAAATTCTTTATTAACACCAAACCAAGTAACGGACACGGTGAATCAGGACCTGCAAAAAAAGAAAATACTTACCTTGAACCTGTAAAAAAGAAAATACTTACCTTTCAAATTTAAAAACAATTATGGAGGTAGAGGGATGTGAGGCTGCGGACCATCGGGGTTGATGGCCCGTGCACGCCCTGTTCCTCCTTCGGGAGGGACAGGTTCTTTTCTTCAATCCTAACCAGCCAGTGCCTCGCTCCGGTTGGTCTTTGGGTCTCACTCCTAGTTAACGCTCAATCCAGCATCTATGCCCTACCCCAGTCATTTATCCTAACCCTAACCAATTTGTTTATCTTAAATTACCCACCCTAAATTTGGATTTTGGCCCTATTTTATATACCCCCTGATCTAATCTGGCCCTAAAATCTTTACAATTTTGAATAATCCCATTTCTACTTCATTTTTGGAAATTGAATCTTAAACCTCACCCCAGTACTGGATCTGAAGCCCAAGTAATCCTAATCCCAGCTGAAACCTAAAGCCTAACCCAAAGTCACATCGCCTTTCTAAATTTACTCCCCAAGTCGGGTTGAGTCCTCCCCAAGCAGGGTTGAGAGTTTGTAGTAAAAGCCAAGTCGGCATTAGTAGGAACCCAAAATTCGGAAGAGAAAGAGGACAGATGTAGGCCAAAAGGAAGGGTAAAGGGCAGAGGTCAAGAAAAGGGAAGAAAAGGATGATGAAAAAGGAAAAGTTAAAAGGGGAAAGAGGAGAAGACTGGAAAAGAAGAAAGAAAGAAAAAGGGAAAAATGAGAGCCAAAAAGTCTGGCAGAATTGGAAAAAAGCAATGAGCTGAAAAACATACTATAAGAAAGCCACAGGAAGCCAAGGAGGCGGGATCAGAGGGGGAGTATAAATAGGAGGCTCAAACACAGAGCTCTTCAGTATGCCCTCGCCTGAGGAAGAAGCAACACCTTCGAAACGTCGCGACAAGGGCATACTCATTTAATTTTTTCTATTTTACGTTAGTTTGTTGTTTTAGTTTGTTATTTTGGGGGATTTTATTTCATGTTTTAATTTATGTTTTATTGGTTTTCCTTAAAAGCTCAAATCAGAGACACGTTAAAACTAAATTAAAAGACCACACAGAAAACAAATTGGGATTAAAAATTCTTTATTAACACCAAACCAAGTAACGGACACGGTGAATCAGGACCTGCAAAAAAAGAAAATACTTACCTTGAACCTGTAAAAAAGAAAATACTTACCTTTCAAATTTAAAAACAATTATGGAGGTAGAGGGATGTGAGGCTGCGGACCATCGGGGTTGATGGCCCGTGCACGCCCTGTTCCTCCTTCGGGAGGGACAGGTTCTTTTCTTCAATCCTAACCAGCCAGTGCCTCGCTCCGGTTGGTCTTTGGGTCTCACTCCTAGTTAACGCTCAATCCAGCATCTATGCCCTACCCCAGTCATTTATCCTAACCCTAACCAATTTGTTTATCTTAAATTACCCACCCTAAATTTGGATTTTGGCCCTATTTTATATACCCCCTGATCTAATCTGGCCCTAAAATCTTTACAATTTTGAATAATCCCATTTCTACTTCATTTTTGGAAATTGAATCTTAAACCTCACCCCAGTACTGGATCTGAAGCCCAAGTAATCCTAATCCCAGCTGAAACCTAAAGCCTAACCCAAAGTCACATCGCCTTTCTAAATTTACTCCCCAAGTCGGGTTGAGTCCTCCCCAAGCAGGGTTGAGAGTTTGTAGTAAAAGCCAAGTCGGCATTAGTAGGAACCCAAAATTCGGAAGAGAAAGAGGACAGATGTAGGCCAAAAGGAAGGGTAAAGGGCAGAGGTCAAGAAAAGGGAAGAAAAGGATGATGAAAAAGGAAAAGTTAAAAGGGGAAAGAGGAGAAGACTGGAAAAGAAGAAAGAAAGAAAAAGGGAAAAATGAGAGCCAAAAAGTCTGGCAGAATTGGAAAAAAGCAATGAGCTGAAAAACATACTATAAGAAAGCCACAGGAAGCCAAGGAGGCGGGATCAGAGGGGGAGTATAAATAGGAGGCTCAAACACAGAGCTCTTCAGTATGCCCTCGCCTGAGGAAGAAGCAACACCTTCGAAACGTCGCGACAAGGGCATACTCATTTAATTTTTTCTATTTTACGTTAGTTTGTTGTTTTAGTTTGTTATTTTGGGGGATTTTATTTCATGTTTTAATTTATGTTTTATTGGTTTTCCTTAAAAGCTCAAATCAGAGACACGTTAAAACTAAATTAAAAGACCACACAGAAAACAAATTGGGATTAAAAATTCTTTATTAACACCAAACCAAGTAACGGACACGGTGAATCAGGACCTGCAAAAAAAGAAAATACTTACCTTGAACCTGTAAAAAAGAAAATACTTACCTTTCAAATTTAAAAACAATTATGGAGGTAGAGGGATGTGAGGCTGCGGACCATCGGGGTTGATGGCCCGTGCACGCCCTGTTCCTCCTTCGGGAGGGACAGGTTCTTTTCTTCAATCCTAACCAGCCAGTGCCTCGCTCCGGTTGGTCTTTGGGTCTCACTCCTAGTTAACGCTCAATCCAGCATCTATGCCCTACCCCAGTCATTTATCCTAACCCTAACCAATTTGTTTATCTTAAATTACCCACCCTAAATTTGGATTTTGGCCCTATTTTATATACCCCCTGATCTAATCTGGCCCTAAAATCTTTACAATTTTGAATAATCCCATTTCTACTTCATTTTTGGAAATTGAATCTTAAACCTCACCCCAGTACTGGATCTGAAGCCCAAGTAATCCTAATCCCAGCTGAAACCTAAAGCCTAACCCAAAGTCACATCGCCTTTCTAAATTTACTCCCCAAGTCGGGTTGAGTCCTCCCCAAGCAGGGTTGAGAGTTTGTAGTAAAAGCCAAGTCGGCATTAGTAGGAACCCAAAATTCGGAAGAGAAAGAGGACAGATGTAGGCCAAAAGGAAGGGTAAAGGGCAGAGGTCAAGAAAAGGGAAGAAAAGGATGATGAAAAAGGAAAAGTTAAAAGGGGAAAGAGGAGAAGACTGGAAAAGAAGAAAGAAAGAAAAAGGGAAAAATGAGAGCCAAAAAGTCTGGCAGAATTGGAAAAAAGCAATGAGCTGAAAAACATACTATAAGAAAGCCACAGGAAGCCAAGGAGGCGGGATCAGAGGGGGAGTATAAATAGGAGGCTCAAACACAGAGCTCTTCAGTATGCCCTCGCCTGAGGAAGAAGCAACACCTTCGAAACGTCGCGACAAGGGCATACTCATTTAATTTTTTCTATTTTACGTTAGTTTGTTGTTTTAGTTTGTTATTTTGGGGGATTTTATTTCATGTTTTAATTTATGTTTTATTGGTTTTCCTTAAAAGCTCAAATCAGAGACACGTTAAAACTAAATTAAAAGACCACACAGAAAACAAATTGGGATTAAAAATTCTTTATTAACACCAAACCAAGTAACGGACACGGTGAATCAGGACCTGCAAAAAAAGAAAATACTTACCTTGAACCTGTAAAAAAGAAAATACTTACCTTTCAAATTTAAAAACAATTATGGAGGTAGAGGGATGTGAGGCTGCGGACCATCGGGGTTGATGGCCCGTGCACGCCCTGTTCCTCCTTCGGGAGGGACAGGTTCTTTTCTTCAATCCTAACCAGCCAGTGCCTCGCTCCGGTTGGTCTTTGGGTCTCACTCCTAGTTAACGCTCAATCCAGCATCTATGCCCTACCCCAGTCATTTATCCTAACCCTAACCAATTTGTTTATCTTAAATTACCCACCCTAAATTTGGATTTTGGCCCTATTTTATATACCCCCTGATCTAATCTGGCCCTAAAATCTTTACAATTTTGAATAATCCCATTTCTACTTCATTTTTGGAAATTGAATCTTAAACCTCACCCCAGTACTGGATCTGAAGCCCAAGTAATCCTAATCCCAGCTGAAACCTAAAGCCTAACCCAAAGTCACATCGCCTTTCTAAATTTACTCCCCAAGTCGGGTTGAGTCCTCCCCAAGCAGGGTTGAGAGTTTGTAGTAAAAGCCAAGTCGGCATTAGTAGGAACCCAAAATTCGGAAGAGAAAGAGGACAGATGTAGGCCAAAAGGAAGGGTAAAGGGCAGAGGTCAAGAAAAGGGAAGAAAAGGATGATGAAAAAGGAAAAGTTAAAAGGGGAAAGAGGAGAAGACTGGAAAAGAAGAAAGAAAGAAAAAGGGAAAAATGAGAGCCAAAAAGTCTGGCAGAATTGGAAAAAAGCAATGAGCTGAAAAACATACTATAAGAAAGCCACAGGAAGCCAAGGAGGCGGGATCAGAGGGGGAGTATAAATAGGAGGCTCAAACACAGAGCTCTTCAGTATGCCCTCGCCTGAGGAAGAAGCAACACCTTCGAAACGTCGCGACAAGGGCATACTCATTTAATTTTTTCTATTTTACGTTAGTTTGTTGTTTTAGTTTGTTATTTTGGGGGATTTTATTTCATGTTTTAATTTATGTTTTATTGGTTTTCCTTAAAAGCTCAAATCAGAGACACGTTAAAACTAAATTAAAAGACCACACAGAAAACAAATTGGGATTAAAAATTCTTTATTAACACCAAACCAAGTAACGGACACGGTGAATCAGGACCTGCAAAAAAAGAAAATACTTACCTTGAACCTGTAAAAAAGAAAATACTTACCTTTCAAATTTAAAAACAATTATGGAGGTAGAGGGATGTGAGGCTGCGGACCATCGGGGTTGATGGCCCGTGCACGCCCTGTTCCTCCTTCGGGAGGGACAGGTTCTTTTCTTCAATCCTAACCAGCCAGTGCCTCGCTCCGGTTGGTCTTTGGGTCTCACTCCTAGTTAACGCTCAATCCAGCATCTATGCCCTACCCCAGTCATTTATCCTAACCCTAACCAATTTGTTTATCTTAAATTACCCACCCTAAATTTGGATTTTGGCCCTATTTTATATACCCCCTGATCTAATCTGGCCCTAAAATCTTTACAATTTTGAATAATCCCATTTCTACTTCATTTTTGGAAATTGAATCTTAAACCTCACCCCAGTACTGGATCTGAAGCCCAAGTAATCCTAATCCCAGCTGAAACCTAAAGCCTAACCCAAAGTCACATCGCCTTTCTAAATTTACTCCCCAAGTCGGGTTGAGTCCTCCCCAAGCAGGGTTGAGAGTTTGTAGTAAAAGCCAAGTCGGCATTAGTAGGAACCCAAAATTCGGAAGAGAAAGAGGACAGATGTAGGCCAAAAGGAAGGGTAAAGGGCAGAGGTCAAGAAAAGGGAAGAAAAGGATGATGAAAAAGGAAAAGTTAAAAGGGGAAAGAGGAGAAGACTGGAAAAGAAGAAAGAAAGAAAAAGGGAAAAATGAGAGCCAAAAAGTCTGGCAGAATTGGAAAAAAGCAATGAGCTGAAAAACATACTATAAGAAAGCCACAGGAAGCCAAGGAGGCGGGATCAGAGGGGGAGTATAAATAGGAGGCTCAAACACAGAGCTCTTCAGTATGCCCTCGCCTGAGGAAGAAGCAACACCTTCGAAACGTCGCGACAAGGGCATACTCATTTAATTTTTTCTATTTTACGTTAGTTTGTTGTTTTAGTTTGTTTTTTTGGGGGATTTTATTTCATGTTTTAATTTATGTTTTATTGGTTTTCCTTAAAAGCTCAAATCAGAGACACGTTAAAACTAAATTAAAAGACCACACAGAAAACAAATTGGGATTAAAAATTCTTTATTAACACCAAACCAAGTAACGGACACGGTGAATCAGGACCTGCAAAAAAAGAAAATACTTACCTTGAACCTGTAAAAAAGAAAATACTTACCTTTCAAATTTAAAAACAATTATGGAGGTAGAGGGATGTGAGGCTGCGGACCATCGGGGTTGATGGCCCGTGCACGCCCTGTTCCTCCTTCGGGAGGGACAGGTTCTTTTCTTCAATCCTAACCAGCCAGTGCCTCGCTCCGGTTGGTCTTTGGGTCTCACTCCTAGTTAACGCTCAATCCAGCATCTATGCCCTACCCCAGTCATTTATCCTAACCCTAACCAATTTGTTTATCTTAAATTACCCACCCTAAATTTGGATTTTGGCCCTATTTTATATACCCCCTGATCTAATCTGGCCCTAAAATCTTTACAATTTTGAATAATCCCATTTCTACTTCATTTTTGGAAATTGAATCTTAAACCTCACCCCAGTACTGGATCTGAAGCCCAAGTAATCCTAATCCCAGCTGAAACCTAAAGCCTAACCCAAAGTCACATCGCCTTTCTAAATTTACTCCCCAAGTCGGGTTGAGTCCTCCCCAAGCAGGGTTGAGAGTTTGTAGTAAAAGCCAAGTCGGCATTAGTAGGAACCCAAAATTCGGAAGAGAAAGAGGACAGATGTAGGCCAAAAGGAAGGGTAAAGGGCAGAGGTCAAGAAAAGGGAAGAAAAGGATGATGAAAAAGGAAAAGTTAAAAGGGGAAAGAGGAGAAGACTGGAAAAGAAGAAAGAAAGAAAAAGGGAAAAATGAGAGCCAAAAAGTCTGGCAGAATTGGAAAAAAGCAATGAGCTGAAAAACATACTATAAGAAAGCCACAGGAAGCCAAGGAGGCGGGATCAGAGGGGGAGTATAAATAGGAGGCTCAAACACAGAGCTCTTCAGTATGCCCTCGCCTGAGGAAGAAGCAACACCTTCGAAACGTCGCGACAAGGGCATACTCATTTAATTTTTTCTATTTTACGTTAGTTTGTTGTTTTAGTTTGTTATTTTGGGGGATTTTATTTCATGTTTTAATTTATGTTTTATTGGTTTTCCTTAAAAGCTCAAATCAGAGACACGTTAAAACTAAATTAAAAGACCACACAGAAAACAAATTGGGATTAAAAATTCTTTATTAACACCAAACCAAGTAACGGACACGGTGAATCAGGACCTGCAAAAAAAGAAAATACTTACCTTGAACCTGTAAAAAAGAAAATACTTACCTTTCAAATTTAAAAACAATTATGGAGGTAGAGGGATGTGAGGCTGCGGACCATCGGGGTTGATGGCCCGTGCACGCCCTGTTCCTCCTTCGGGAGGGACAGGTTCTTTTCTTCAATCCTAACCAGCCAGTGCCTCGCTCCGGTTGGTCTTTGGGTCTCACTCCTAGTTAACGCTCAATCCAGCATCTATGCCCTACCCCAGTCATTTATCCTAACCCTAACCAATTTGTTTATCTTAAATTACCCACCCTAAATTTGGATTTTGGCCCTATTTTATATACCCCCTGATCTAATCTGGCCCTAAAATCTTTACAATTTTGAATAATCCCATTTCTACTTCATTTTTGGAAATTGAATCTTAAACCTCACCCCAGTACTGGATCTGAAGCCCAAGTAATCCTAATCCCAGCTGAAACCTAAAGCCTAACCCAAAGTCACATCGCCTTTCTAAATTTACTCCCCAAGTCGGGTTGAGTCCTCCCCAAGCAGGGTTGAGAGTTTGTAGTAAAAGCCAAGTCGGCATTAGTAGGAACCCAAAATTCGGAAGAGAAAGAGGACAGATGTAGGCCAAAAGGAAGGGTAAAGGGCAGAGGTCAAGAAAAGGGAAGAAAAGGATGATGAAAAAGGAAAAGTTAAAAGGGGAAAGAGGAGAAGACTGGAAAAGAAGAAAGAAAGAAAAAGGGAAAAATGAGAGCCAAAAAGTCTGGCAGAATTGGAAAAAAGCAATGAGCTGAAAAACATACTATAAGAAAGCCACAGGAAGCCAAGGAGGCGGGATCAGAGGGGGAGTATAAATAGGAGGCTCAAACACAGAGCTCTTCAGTATGCCCTCGCCTGAGGAAGAAGCAACACCTTCGAAACGTCGCGACAAGGGCATACTCATTTAATTTTTTCTATTTTACGTTAGTTTGTTGTTTTAGTTTGTTATTTTGGGGGATTTTATTTCATGTTTTAATTTATGTTTTATTGGTTTTCCTTAAAAGCTCAAATCAGAGACACGTTAAAACTAAATTAAAAGACCACACAGAAAACAAATTGGGATTAAAAATTCTTTATTAACACCAAACCAAGTAACGGACACGGTGAATCAGGACCTGCAAAAAAAGAAAATACTTACCTTGAACCTGTAAAAAAGAAAATACTTACCTTTCAAATTTAAAAACAATTATGGAGGTAGAGGGATGTGAGGCTGCGGACCATCGGGGTTGATGGCCCGTGCACGCCCTGTTCCTCCTTCGGGAGGGACAGGTTCTTTTCTTCAATCCTAACCAGCCAGTGCCTCGCTCCGGTTGGTCTTTGGGTCTCACTCCTAGTTAACGCTCAATCCAGCATCTATGCCCTACCCCAGTCATTTATCCTAACCCTAACCAATTTGTTTATCTTAAATTACCCACCCTAAATTTGGATTTTGGCCCTATTTTATATACCCCCTGATCTAATCTGGCCCTAAAATCTTTACAATTTTGAATAATCCCATTTCTACTTCATTTTTGGAAATTGAATCTTAAACCTCACCCCAGTACTGGATCTGAAGCCCAAGTAATCCTAATCCCAGCTGAAACCTAAAGCCTAACCCAAAGTCACATCGCCTTTCTAAATTTACTCCCCAAGTCGGGTTGAGTCCTCCCCAAGCAGGGTTGAGAGTTTGTAGTAAAAGCCAAGTCGGCATTAGTAGGAACCCAAAATTCGGAAGAGAAAGAGGACAGATGTAGGCCAAAAGGAAGGGTAAAGGGCAGAGGTCAAGAAAAGGGAAGAAAAGGATGATGAAAAAGGAAAAGTTAAAAGGGGAAAGAGGAGAAGACTGGAAAAGAAGAAAGAAAGAAAAAGGGAAAAATGAGAGCCAAAAAGTCTGGCAGAATTGGAAAAAAGCAATGAGCTGAAAAACATACTATAAGAAAGCCACAGGAAGCCAAGGAGGCGGGATCAGAGGGGGAGTATAAATAGGAGGCTCAAACACAGAGCTCTTCAGTATGCCCTCGCCTGAGGAAGAAGCAACACCTTCGAAACGTCGCGACAAGGGCATACTCATTTAATTTTTTCTATTTTACGTTAGTTTGTTGTTTTAGTTTGTTATTTTGGGGGATTTTATTTCATGTTTTAATTTATGTTTTATTGGTTTTCCTTAAAAGCTCAAATCAGAGACACGTTAAAACTAAATTAAAAGACCACACAGAAAACAAATTGGGATTAAAAATTCTTTATTAACACCAAACCAAGTAACGGACACGGTGAATCAGGACCTGCAAAAAAAGAAAATACTTACCTTGAACCTGTAAAAAAGAAAATACTTACCTTTCAAATTTAAAAACAATTATGGAGGTAGAGGGATGTGAGGCTGCGGACCATCGGGGTTGATGGCCCGTGCACGCCCTGTTCCTCCTTCGGGAGGGACAGGTTCTTTTCTTCAATCCTAACCAGCCAGTGCCTCGCTCCGGTTGGTCTTTGGGTCTCACTCCTAGTTAACGCTCAATCCAGCATCTATGCCCTACCCCAGTCATTTATCCTAACCCTAACCAATTTGTTTATCTTAAATTACCCACCCTAAATTTGGATTTTGGCCCTATTTTATATACCCCCTGATCTAATCTGGCCCTAAAATCTTTACAATTTTGAATAATCCCATTTCTACTTCATTTTTGGAAATTGAATCTTAAACCTCACCCCAGTACTGGATCTGAAGCCCAAGTAATCCTAATCCCAGCTGAAACCTAAAGCCTAACCCAAAGTCACATCGCCTTTCTAAATTTACTCCCCAAGTCGGGTTGAGTCCTCCCCAAGCAGGGTTGAGAGTTTGTAGTAAAAGCCAAGTCGGCATTAGTAGGAACCCAAAATTCGGAAGAGAAAGAGGACAGATGTAGGCCAAAAGGAAGGGTAAAGGGCAGAGGTCAAGAAAAGGGAAGAAAAGGATGATGAAAAAGGAAAAGTTAAAAGGGGAAAGAGGAGAAGACTGGAAAAGAAGAAAGAAAGAAAAAGGGAAAAATGAGAGCCAAAAAGTCTGGCAGAATTGGAAAAAAGCAATGAGCTGAAAAACATACTATAAGAAAGCCACAGGAAGCCAAGGAGGCGGGATCAGAGGGGGAGTATAAATAGGAGGCTCAAACACAGAGCTCTTCAGTATGCCCTCGCCTGAGGAAGAAGCAACACCTTCGAAACGTCGCGACAAGGGCATACTCATTTAATTTTTTCTATTTTACGTTAGTTTGTTGTTTTAGTTTGTTATTTTGGGGGATTTTATTTCATGTTTTAATTTATGTTTTATTGGTTTTCCTTAAAAGCTCAAATCAGAGACACGTTAAAACTAAATTAAAAGACCACACAGAAAACAAATTGGGATTAAAAATTCTTTATTAACACCAAACCAAGTAACGGACACGGTGAATCAGGACCTGCAAAAAAAGAAAATACTTACCTTGAACCTGTAAAAAAGAAAATACTTACCTTTCAAATTTAAAAACAATTATGGAGGTAGAGGGATGTGAGGCTGCGGACCATCGGGGTTGATGGCCCGTGCACGCCCTGTTCCTCCTTCGGGAGGGACAGGTTCTTTTCTTCAATCCTAACCAGCCAGTGCCTCGCTCCGGTTGGTCTTTGGGTCTCACTCCTAGTTAACGCTCAATCCAGCATCTATGCCCTACCCCAGTCATTTATCCTAACCCTAACCAATTTGTTTATCTTAAATTACCCACCCTAAATTTGGATTTTGGCCCTATTTTATATACCCCCTGATCTAATCTGGCCCTAAAATCTTTACAATTTTGAATAATCCCATTTCTACTTCATTTTTGGAAATTGAATCTTAAACCTCACCCCAGTACTGGATCTGAAGCCCAAGTAATCCTAATCCCAGCTGAAACCTAAAGCCTAACCCAAAGTCACATCGCCTTTCTAAATTTACTCCCCAAGTCGGGTTGAGTCCTCCCCAAGCAGGGTTGAGAGTTTGTAGTAAAAGCCAAGTCGGCATTAGTAGGAACCCAAAATTCGGAAGAGAAAGAGGACAGATGTAGGCCAAAAGGAAGGGTAAAGGGCAGAGGTCAAGAAAAGGGAAGAAAAGGATGATGAAAAAGGAAAAGTTAAAAGGGGAAAGAGGAGAAGACTGGAAAAGAAGAAAGAAAGAAAAAGGGAAAAATGAGAGCCAAAAAGTCTGGCAGAATTGGAAAAAAGCAATGAGCTGAAAAACATACTATAAGAAAGCCACAGGAAGCCAAGGAGGCGGGATCAGAGGGGGAGTATAAATAGGAGGCTCAAACACAGAGCTCTTCAGTATGCCCTCGCCTGAGGAAGAAGCAACACCTTCGAAACGTCGCGACAAGGGCATACTCATTTAATTTTTTCTATTTTACGTTAGTTTGTTGTTTTAGTTTGTTATTTTGGGGGATTTTATTTCATGTTTTAATTTATGTTTTATTGGTTTTCCTTAAAAGCTCAAATCAGAGACACGTTAAAACTAAATTAAAAGACCACACAGAAAACAAATTGGGATTAAAAATTCTTTATTAACACCAAACCAAGTAACGGACACGGTGAATCAGGACCTGCAAAAAAAGAAAATACTTACCTTGAACCTGTAAAAAAGAAAATACTTACCTTTCAAATTTAAAAACAATTATGGAGGTAGAGGGATGTGAGGCTGCGGACCATCGGGGTTGATGGCCCGTGCACGCCCTGTTCCTCCTTCGGGAGGGACAGGTTCTTTTCTTCAATCCTAACCAGCCAGTGCCTCGCTCCGGTTGGTCTTTGGGTCTCACTCCTAGTTAACGCTCAATCCAGCATCTATGCCCTACCCCAGTCATTTATCCTAACCCTAACCAATTTGTTTATCTTAAATTACCCACCCTAAATTTGGATTTTGGCCCTATTTTATATACCCCCTGATCTAATCTGGCCCTAAAATCTTTACAATTTTGAATAATCCCATTTCTACTTCATTTTTGGAAATTGAATCTTAAACCTCACCCCAGTACTGGATCTGAAGCCCAAGTAATCCTAATCCCAGCTGAAACCTAAAGCCTAACCCAAAGTCACATCGCCTTTCTAAATTTACTCCCCAAGTCGGGTTGAGTCCTCCCCAAGCAGGGTTGAGAGTTTGTAGTAAAAGCCAAGTCGGCATTAGTAGGAACCCAAAATTCGGAAGAGAAAGAGGACAGATGTAGGCCAAAAGGAAGGGTAAAGGGCAGAGGTCAAGAAAAGGGAAGAAAAGGATGATGAAAAAGGAAAAGTTAAAAGGGGAAAGAGGAGAAGACTGGAAAAGAAGAAAGAAAGAAAAAGGGAAAAATGAGAGCCAAAAAGTCTGGCAGAATTGGAAAAAAGCAATGAGCTGAAAAACATACTATAAGAAAGCCACAGGAAGCCAAGGAGGCGGGATCAGAGGGGGAGTATAAATAGGAGGCTCAAACACAGAGCTCTTCAGTATGCCCTCGCCTGAGGAAGAAGCAACACCTTCGAAACGTCGCGACAAGGGCATACTCATTTAATTTTTTCTATTTTACGTTAGTTTGTTGTTTTAGTTTGTTATTTTGGGGGATTTTATTTCATGTTTTAATTTATGTTTTATTGGTTTTCCTTAAAAGCTCAAATCAGAGACACGTTAAAACTAAATTAAAAGACCACACAGAAAACAAATTGGGATTAAAAATTCTTTATTAACACCAAACCAAGTAACGGACACGGTGAATCAGGACCTGCAAAAAAAGAAAATACTTACCTTGAACCTGTAAAAAAGAAAATACTTACCTTTCAAATTTAAAAACAATTATGGAGGTAGAGGGATGTGAGGCTGCGGACCATCGGGGTTGATGGCCCGTGCACGCCCTGTTCCTCCTTCGGGAGGGACAGGTTCTTTTCTTCAATCCTAACCAGCCAGTGCCTCGCTCCGGTTGGTCTTTGGGTCTCACTCCTAGTTAACGCTCAATCCAGCATCTATGCCCTACCCCAGTCATTTATCCTAACCCTAACCAATTTGTTTATCTTAAATTACCCACCCTAAATTTGGATTTTGGCCCTATTTTATATACCCCCTGATCTAATCTGGCCCTAAAATCTTTACAATTTTGAATAATCCCATTTCTACTTCATTTTTGGAAATTGAATCTTAAACCTCACCCCAGTACTGGATCTGAAGCCCAAGTAATCCTAATCCCAGCTGAAACCTAAAGCCTAACCCAAAGTCACATCGCCTTTCTAAATTTACTCCCCAAGTCGGGTTGAGTCCTCCCCAAGCAGGGTTGAGAGTTTGTAGTAAAAGCCAAGTCGGCATTAGTAGGAACCCAAAATTCGGAAGAGAAAGAGGACAGATGTAGGCCAAAAGGAAGGGTAAAGGGCAGAGGTCAAGAAAAGGGAAGAAAAGGATGATGAAAAAGGAAAAGTTAAAAGGGGAAAGAGGAGAAGACTGGAAAAGAAGAAAGAAAGAAAAAGGGAAAAATGAGAGCCAAAAAGTCTGGCAGAATTGGAAAAAAGCAATGAGCTGAAAAACATACTATAAGAAAGCCACAGGAAGCCAAGGAGGCGGGATCAGAGGGGGAGTATAAATAGGAGGCTCAAACACAGAGCTCTTCAGTATGCCCTCGCCTGAGGAAGAAGCAACACCTTCGAAACGTCGCGACAAGGGCATACTCATTTAATTTTTTCTATTTTACGTTAGTTTGTTGTTTTAGTTTGTTATTTTGGGGGATTTTATTTCATGTTTTAATTTATGTTTTATTGGTTTTCCTTAAAAGCTCAAATCAGAGACACGTTAAAACTAAATTAAAAGACCACACAGAAAACAAATTGGGATTAAAAATTCTTTATTAACACCAAACCAAGTAACGGACACGGTGAATCAGGACCTGCAAAAAAAGAAAATACTTACCTTGAACCTGTAAAAAAGAAAATACTTACCTTTCAAATTTAAAAACAATTATGGAGGTAGAGGGATGTGAGGCTGCGGACCATCGGGGTTGATGGCCCGTGCACGCCCTGTTCCTCCTTCGGGAGGGACAGGTTCTTTTCTTCAATCCTAACCAGCCAGTGCCTCGCTCCGGTTGGTCTTTGGGTCTCACTCCTAGTTA
The DNA here is from genome assembly GCF_057382275.1 of Copadichromis virginalis. NCBI lineage: Eukaryota > Metazoa > Chordata > Actinopteri > Cichliformes > Cichlidae > Copadichromis > Copadichromis virginalis. Next base: position 35,487,629 of record NC_140627.1, read on the forward strand.
ACGCTCAATCCAGCATCTATGCCCTACCCCAGTCATTTATCCTAACCCTAACCAATTTGTTTATCTTAAATTACCCACCCTAAATTTGGATTTTGGCCCTATTTTATATACCCCCTGATCTAATCTGGCCCTAAAATCTTTACAATTTTGAATAATCCCATTTCTACTTCATTTTTGGAAATTGAATCTTAAACCTCACCCCAGTACTGGATCTGAAGCCCAAGTAATCCTAATCCCAGCTGAAACCTAAAGCCTAACCCAAAGTCACATCGCCTTTCTAAATTTACTCCCCAAGTCGGGTTGAGTCCTCCCCAAGCAGGGTTGAGAGTTTGTAGTAAAAGCCAAGTCGGCATTAGTAGGAACCCAAAATTCGGAAGAGAAAGAGGACAGATGTAGGCCAAAAGGAAGGGTAAAGGGCAGAGGTCAAGAAAAGGGAAGAAAAGGATGATGAAAAAGGAAAAGTTAAAAGGGGAAAGAGGAGAAGACTGGAAAAGAAGAAAGAAAGAAAAAGGGAAAAATGAGAGCCAAAAAGTCTGGCAGAATTGGAAAAAAGCAATGAGCTGAAAAACATACTATAAGAAAGCCACAGGAAGCCAAGGAGGCGGGATCAGAGGGGGAGTATAAATAGGAGGCTCAAACACAGAGCTCTTCAGTATGCCCTCGCCTGAGGAAGAAGCAACACCTTCGAAACGTCGCGACAAGGGCATACTCATTTAATTTTTTCTATTTTACGTTAGTTTGTTGTTTTAGTTTGTTATTTTGGGGGATTTTATTTCATGTTTTAATTTATGTTTTATTGGTTTTCCTTAAAAGCTCAAATCAGAGACACGTTAAAACTAAATTAAAAGACCACACAGAAAACAAATTGGGATTAAAAATTCTTTATTAACACCAAACCAAGTAACGGACACGGTGAATCAGGACCTGCAAAAAAAGAAAATACTTACCTTGAACCTGTAAAAAAGAAAATACTTACCTTTCAAATTTAAAAACAATTATGGAGGTAGAGGGATGTGAGGCTGCGGACCATCGGGGTTGATGGCCCGTGCACGCCCTGTTCCTCCTTCGGGAGGGACAGGTTCTTTTCTTCAATCCTAACCAGCCAGTGCCTCGCTCCGGTTGGTCTTTGGGTCTCACTCCTAGTTAACGCTCAATCCAGCATCTATGCCCTACCCCAGTCATTTATCCTAACCCTAACCAATTTGTTTATCTTAAATTACCCACCCTAAATTTGGATTTTGGCCCTATTTTATATACCCCCTGATCTAATCTGGCCCTAAAATCTTTACAATTTTGAATAATCCCATTTCTACTTCATTTTTGGAAATTGAATCTTAAACCTCACCCCAGTACTGGATCTGAAGCCCAAGTAATCCTAATCCCAGCTGAAACCTAAAGCCTAACCCAAAGTCACATCGCCTTTCTAAATTTACTCCCCAAGTCGGGTTGAGTCCTCCCCAAGCAGGGTTGAGAGTTTGTAGTAAAAGCCAAGTCGGCATTAGTAGGAACCCAAAATTCGGAAGAGAAAGAGGACAGATGTAGGCCAAAAGGAAGGGTAAAGGGCAGAGGTCAAGAAAAGGGAAGAAAAGGATGATGAAAAAGGAAAAGTTAAAAGGGGAAAGAGGAGAAGACTGGAAAAGAAGAAAGAAAGAAAAAGGGAAAAATGAGAGCCAAAAAGTCTGGCAGAATTGGAAAAAAGCAATGAGCTGAAAAACATACTATAAGAAAGCCACAGGAAGCCAAGGAGGCGGGATCAGAGGGGGAGTATAAATAGGAGGCTCAAACACAGAGCTCTTCAGTATGCCCTCGCCTGAGGAAGAAGCAACACCTTCGAAACGTCGCGACAAGGGCATACTCATTTAATTTTTTCTATTTTACGTTAGTTTGTTGTTTTAGTTTGTTATTTTGGGGGATTTTATTTCATGTTTTAATTTATGTTTTATTGGTTTTCCTTAAAAGCTCAAATCAGAGACACGTTAAAACTAAATTAAAAGACCACACAGAAAACAAATTGGGATTAAAAATTCTTTATTAACACCAAACCAAGTAACGGACACGGTGAATCAGGACCTGCAAAAAAAGAAAATACTTACCTTGAACCTGTAAAAAAGAAAATACTTACCTTTCAAATTTAAAAACAATTATGGAGGTAGAGGGATGTGAGGCTGCGGACCATCGGGGTTGATGGCCCGTGCACGCCCTGTTCCTCCTTCGGGAGGGACAGGTTCTTTTCTTCAATCCTAACCAGCCAGTGCCTCGCTCCGGTTGGTCTTTGGGTCTCACTCCTAGTTAACGCTCAATCCAGCATCTATGCCCTACCCCAGTCATTTATCCTAACCCTAACCAATTTGTTTATCTTAAATTACCCACCCTAAATTTGGATTTTGGCCCTATTTTATATACCCCCTGATCTAATCTGGCCCTAAAATCTTTACAATTTTGAATAATCCCATTTCTACTTCATTTTTGGAAATTGAATCTTAAACCTCACCCCAGTACTGGATCTGAAGCCCAAGTAATCCTAATCCCAGCTGAAACCTAAAGCCTAACCCAAAGTCACATCGCCTTTCTAAATTTACTCCCCAAGTCGGGTTGAGTCCTCCCCAAGCAGGGTTGAGAGTTTGTAGTAAAAGCCAAGTCGGCATTAGTAGGAACCCAAAATTCGGAAGAGAAAGAGGACAGATGTAGGCCAAAAGGAAGGGTAAAGGGCAGAGGTCAAGAAAAGGGAAGAAAAGGATGATGAAAAAGGAAAAGTTAAAAGGGGAAAGAGGAGAAGACTGGAAAAGAAGAAAGAAAGAAAAAGGGAAAAATGAGAGCCAAAAAGTCTGGCAGAATTGGAAAAAAGCAATGAGCTGAAAAACATACTATAAGAAAGCCACAGGAAGCCAAGGAGGCGGGATCAGAGGGGGAGTATAAATAGGAGGCTCAAACACAGAGCTCTTCAGTATGCCCTCGCCTGAGGAAGAAGCAACACCTTCGAAACGTCGCGACAAGGGCATACTCATTTAATTTTTTCTATTTTACGTTAGTTTGTTGTTTTAGTTTGTTATTTTGGGGGATTTTATTTCATGTTTTAATTTATGTTTTATTGGTTTTCCTTAAAAGCTCAAATCAGAGACACGTTAAAACTAAATTAAAAGACCACACAGAAAACAAATTGGGATTAAAAATTCTTTATTAACACCAAACCAAGTAACGGACACGGTGAATCAGGACCTGCAAAAAAAGAAAATACTTACCTTGAACCTGTAAAAAAGAAAATACTTACCTTTCAAATTTAAAAACAATTATGGAGGTAGAGGGATGTGAGGCTGCGGACCATCGGGGTTGATGGCCCGTGCACGCCCTGTTCCTCCTTCGGGAGGGACAGGTTCTTTTCTTCAATCCTAACCAGCCAGTGCCTCGCTCCGGTTGGTCTTTGGGTCTCACTCCTAGTTAACGCTCAATCCAGCATCTATGCCCTACCCCAGTCATTTATCCTAACCCTAACCAATTTGTTTATCTTAAATTACCCACCCTAAATTTGGATTTTGGCCCTATTTTATATACCCCCTGATCTAATCTGGCCCTAAAATCTTTACAATTTTGAATAATCCCATTTCTACTTCATTTTTGGAAATTGAATCTTAAACCTCACCCCAGTACTGGATCTGAAGCCCAAGTAATCCTAATCCCAGCTGAAACCTAAAGCCTAACCCAAAGTCACATCGCCTTTCTAAATTTACTCCCCAAGTCGGGTTGAGTCCTCCCCAAGCAGGGTTGAGAGTTTGTAGTAAAAGCCAAGTCGGCATTAGTAGGAACCCAAAATTCGGAAGAGAAAGAGGACAGATGTAGGCCAAAAGGAAGGGTAAAGGGCAGAGGTCAAGAAAAGGGAAGAAAAGGATGATGAAAAAGGAAAAGTTAAAAGGGGAAAGAGGAGAAGACTGGAAAAGAAGAAAGAAAGAAAAAGGGAAAAATGAGAGCCAAAAAGTCTGGCAGAATTGGAAAAAAGCAATGAGCTGAAAAACATACTATAAGAAAGCCACAGGAAGCCAAGGAGGCGGGATCAGAGGGGGAGTATAAATAGGAGGCTCAAACACAGAGCTCTTCAGTATGCCCTCGCCTGAGGAAGAAGCAACACCTTCGAAACGTCGCGACAAGGGCATACTCATTTAATTTTTTCTATTTTACGTTAGTTTGTTGTTTTAGTTTGTTATTTTGGGGGATTTTATTTCATGTTTTAATTTATGTTTTATTGGTTTTCCTTAAAAGCTCAAATCAGAGACACGTTAAAACTAAATTAAAAGACCACACAGAAAACAAATTGGGATTAAAAATTCTTTATTAACACCAAACCAAGTAACGGACACGGTGAATCAGGACCTGCAAAAAAAGAAAATACTTACCTTGAACCTGTAAAAAAGAAAATACTTACCTTTCAAATTTAAAAACAATTATGGAGGTAGAGGGATGTGAGGCTGCGGACCATCGGGGTTGATGGCCCGTGCACGCCCTGTTCCTCCTTCGGGAGGGACAGGTTCTTTTCTTCAATCCTAACCAGCCAGTGCCTCGCTCCGGTTGGTCTTTGGGTCTCACTCCTAGTTAACGCTCAATCCAGCATCTATGCCCTACCCCAGTCATTTATCCTAACCCTAACCAATTTGTTTATCTTAAATTACCCACCCTAAATTTGGATTTTGGCCCTATTTTATATACCCCCTGATCTAATCTGGCCCTAAAATCTTTACAATTTTGAATAATCCCATTTCTACTTCATTTTTGGAAATTGAATCTTAAACCTCACCCCAGTACTGGATCTGAAGCCCAAGTAATCCTAATCCCAGCTGAAACCTAAAGCCTAACCCAAAGTCACATCGCCTTTCTAAATTTACTCCCCAAGTCGGGTTGAGTCCTCCCCAAGCAGGGTTGAGAGTTTGTAGTAAAAGCCAAGTCGGCATTAGTAGGAACCCAAAATTCGGAAGAGAAAGAGGACAGATGTAGGCCAAAAGGAAGGGTAAAGGGCAGAGGTCAAGAAAAGGGAAGAAAAGGATGATGAAAAAGGAAAAGTTAAAAGGGGAAAGAGGAGAAGACTGGAAAAGAAGAAAGAAAGAAAAAGGGAAAAATGAGAGCCAAAAAGTCTGGCAGAATTGGAAAAAAGCAATGAGCTGAAAAACATACTATAAGAAAGCCACAGGAAGCCAAGGAGGCGGGATCAGAGGGGGAGTATAAATAGGAGGCTCAAACACAGAGCTCTTCAGTATGCCCTCGCCTGAGGAAGAAGCAACACCTTCGAAACGTCGCGACAAGGGCATACTCATTTAATTTTTTCTATTTTACGTTAGTTTGTTGTTTTAGTTTGTTATTTTGGGGGATTTTATTTCATGTTTTAATTTATGTTTTATTGGTTTTCCTTAAAAGCTCAAATCAGAGACACGTTAAAACTAAATTAAAAGACCACACAGAAAACAAATTGGGATTAAAAATTCTTTATTAACACCAAACCAAGTAACGGACACGGTGAATCAGGACCTGCAAAAAAAGAAAATACTTACCTTGAACCTGTAAAAAAGAAAATACTTACCTTTCAAATTTAAAAACAATTATGGAGGTAGAGGGATGTGAGGCTGCGGACCATCGGGGTTGATGGCCCGTGCACGCCCTGTTCCTCCTTCGGGAGGGACAGGTTCTTTTCTTCAATCCTAACCAGCCAGTGCCTCGCTCCGGTTGGTCTTTGGGTCTCACTCCTAGTTAACGCTCAATCCAGCATCTATGCCCTACCCCAGTCATTTATCCTAACCCTAACCAATTTGTTTATCTTAAATTACCCACCCTAAATTTGGATTTTGGCCCTATTTTATATACCCCCTGATCTAATCTGGCCCTAAAATCTTTACAATTTTGAATAATCCCATTTCTACTTCATTTTTGGAAATTGAATCTTAAACCTCACCCCAGTACTGGATCTGAAGCCCAAGTAATCCTAATCCCAGCTGAAACCTAAAGCCTAACCCAAAGTCACATCGCCTTTCTAAATTTACTCCCCAAGTCGGGTTGAGTCCTCCCCAAGCAGGGTTGAGAGTTTGTAGTAAAAGCCAAGTCGGCATTAGTAGGAACCCAAAATTCGGAAGAGAAAGAGGACAGATGTAGGCCAAAAGGAAGGGTAAAGGGCAGAGGTCAAGAAAAGGGAAGAAAAGGATGATGAAAAAGGAAAAGTTAAAAGGGGAAAGAGGAGAAGACTGGAAAAGAAGAAAGAAAGAAAAAGGGAAAAATGAGAGCCAAAAAGTCTGGCAGAATTGGAAAAAAGCAATGAGCTGAAAAACATACTATAAGAAAGCCACAGGAAGCCAAGGAGGCGGGATCAGAGGGGGAGTATAAATAGGAGGCTCAAACACAGAGCTCTTCAGTATGCCCTCGCCTGAGGAAGAAGCAACACCTTCGAAACGTCGCGACAAGGGCATACTCATTTAATTTTTTCTATTTTACGTTAGTTTGTTGTTTTAGTTTGTTATTTTGGGGGATTTTATTTCATGTTTTAATTTATGTTTTATTGGTTTTCCTTAAAAGCTCAAATCAGAGACACGTTAAAACTAAATTAAAAGACCACACAGAAAACAAATTGGGATTAAAAATTCTTTATTAACACCAAACCAAGTAACGGACACGGTGAATCAGGACCTGCAAAAAAAGAAAATACTTACCTTGAACCTGTAAAAAAGAAAATACTTACCTTTCAAATTTAAAAACAATTATGGAGGTAGAGGGATGTGAGGCTGCGGACCATCGGGGTTGATGGCCCGTGCACGCCCTGTTCCTCCTTCGGGAGGGACAGGTTCTTTTCTTCAATCCTAACCAGCCAGTGCCTCGCTCCGGTTGGTCTTTGGGTCTCACTCCTAGTTAACGCTCAATCCAGCATCTATGCCCTACCCCAGTCATTTATCCTAACCCTAACCAATTTGTTTATCTTAAATTACCCACCCTAAATTTGGATTTTGGCCCTATTTTATATACCCCCTGATCTAATCTGGCCCTAAAATCTTTACAATTTTGAATAATCCCATTTCTACTTCATTTTTGGAAATTGAATCTTAAACCTCACCCCAGTACTGGATCTGAAGCCCAAGTAATCCTAATCCCAGCTGAAACCTAAAGCCTAACCCAAAGTCACATCGCCTTTCTAAATTTACTCCCCAAGTCGGGTTGAGTCCTCCCCAAGCAGGGTTGAGAGTTTGTAGTAAAAGCCAAGTCGGCATTAGTAGGAACCCAAAATTCGGAAGAGAAAGAGGACAGATGTAGGCCAAAAGGAAGGGTAAAGGGCAGAGGTCAAGAAAAGGGAAGAAAAGGATGATGAAAAAGGAAAAGTTAAAAGGGGAAAGAGGAGAAGACTGGAAAAGAAGAAAGAAAGAAAAAGGGAAAAATGAGAGCCAAAAAGTCTGGCAGAATTGGAAAAAAGCAATGAGCTGAAAAACATACTATAAGAAAGCCACAGGAAGCCAAGGAGGCGGGATCAGAGGGGGAGTATAAATAGGAGGCTCAAACACAGAGCTCTTCAGTATGCCCTCGCCTGAGGAAGAAGCAACACCTTCGAAACGTCGCGACAAGGGCATACTCATTTAATTTTTTCTATTTTACGTTAGTTTGTTGTTTTAGTTTGTTATTTTGGGGGATTTTATTTCATGTTTTAATTTATGTTTTATTGGTTTTCCTTAAAAGCTCAAATCAGAGACACGTTAAAACTAAATTAAAAGACCACACAGAAAACAAATTGGGATTAAAAATTCTTTATTAACACCAAACCAAGTAACGGACACGGTGAATCAGGACCTGCAAAAAAAGAAAATACTTACCTTGAACCTGTAAAAAAGAAAATACTTACCTTTCAAATTTAAAAACAATTATGGAGGTAGAGGGATGTGAGGCTGCGGACCATCGGGGTTGATGGCCCGTGCACGCCCTGTTCCTCCTTCGGGAGGGACAGGTTCTTTTCTTCAATCCTAACCAGCCAGTGCCTCGCTCCGGTTGGTCTTTGGGTCTCACTCCTAGTTAACGCTCAATCCAGCATCTATGCCCTACCCCAGTCATTTATCCTAACCCTAACCAATTTGTTTATCTTAAATTACCCACCCTAAATTTGGATTTTGGCCCTATTTTATATACCCCCTGATCTAATCTGGCCCTAAAATCTTTACAATTTTGAATAATCCCATTTCTACTTCATTTTTGGAAATTGAATCTTAAACCTCACCCCAGTACTGGATCTGAAGCCCAAGTAATCCTAATCCCAGCTGAAACCTAAAGCCTAACCCAAAGTCACATCGCCTTTCTAAATTTACTCCCCAAGTCGGGTTGAGTCCTCCCCAAGCAGGGTTGAGAGTTTGTAGTAAAAGCCAAGTCGGCATTAGTAGGAACCCAAAATTCGGAAGAGAAAGAGGACAGATGTAGGCCAAAAGGAAGGGTAAAGGGCAGAGGTCAAGAAAAGGGAAGAAAAGGATGATGAAAAAGGAAAAGTTAAAAGGGGAAAGAGGAGAAGACTGGAAAAGAAGAAAGAAAGAAAAAGGGAAAAATGAGAGCCAAAAAGTCTGGCAGAATTGGAAAAAAGCAATGAGCTGAAAAACATACTATAAGAAAGCCACAGGAAGCCAAGGAGGCGGGATCAGAGGGGGAGTATAAATAGGAGGCTCAAACACAGAGCTCTTCAGTATGCCCTCGCCTGAGGAAGAAGCAACACCTTCGAAACGTCGCGACAAGGGCATACTCATTTAATTTTTTCTATTTTACGTTAGTTTGTTGTTTTAGTTTGTTATTTTGGGGGATTTTATTTCATGTTTTAATTTATGTTTTATTGGTTTTCCTTAAAAGCTCAAATCAGAGACACGTTAAAACTAAATTAAAAGACCACACAGAAAACAAATTGGGATTAAAAATTCTTTATTAACACCAAACCAAGTAACGGACACGGTGAATCAGGACCTGCAAAAAAAGAAAATACTTACCTTGAACCTGTAAAAAAGAAAATACTTACCTTTCAAATTTAAAAACAATTATGGAGGTAGAGGGATGTGAGGCTGCGGACCATCGGGGTTGATGGCCCGTGCACGCCCTGTTCCTCCTTCGGGAGGGACAGGTTCTTTTCTTCAATCCTAACCCCCCTAACCCTAACCCTAACCCTAACCCTCTGTATATATTTGCTGAAGCACCCTGACCATGAGGTTTTATCCTAACCTTAACCGGCTTGAAACCTGCGCTGGATTTAACCTCATCTTTGATGCCCAGCCCTGAATTCAATCCTGACCCTAACCACCTTGAACCCCATATTGGTTTGACCCTTGACCCCAAAAAACCCTCCTCTCTTTTTTCCCCCCCCTTTTCCCCCCCCCCTCCCTCCCCGTTCTCCCTCTCCCTCACCCTTTTCTCTCGCTCTCCCTCCCTCCCTCCTCCCCTCCCTCCCCATCTGGAGGCCTCATGCTCAGGATGCTAAAACAATCCCTTTTCAGGGCACCAAATCGGGGACATGGTTCCTTGAGCCGGGAGCAAGGATGGCCTGTGCATTGGGACCCAATCGGGCCCCCACCTTACCCTCTCCTAACCGGCCTGCGCCCCTTGTCCACCCACTCCTGGAGCCCTCTGTCCTTACACAAAGCACTGTATATATGTGTGTATATTCAATAACTGTACATATTATCAACATAATTCGAATTGTGATACTGTTCTTTTAACTCTCATATGGAGAAAGACTTTATGTGGAAACTGTATATTTCTATACACAGATTACTGTCATCCGGTGTACATATTGTTTGATTGTATATATCATCAACGCCATTTTGTTTGTGATGATTTTTATTTAACTCTCATATGGAGAGTAATGTTTTGTGAAAACTGTATTCCTCTTCACAAATTACAGTGGGCCAAAATGCTCCTGAACACTGCAAACAAGTAAGCATCCAATCAATTTAAACTTTAAAGGGACCTCTGACTCATGGAGCAGATGCTCTTCTCATTGGTCGAGGAGACCCGCAAAGTTTGAATTTGGACTTGCGCAGTGTACACACAGAACATAACTGAGATTTTGTTATGCTGTACTCATTCTTCTAGTAAGCCAGCCTGAAGAAGGTTCATGCGAACCGAAACGTCGCGTTATTGGCTTACTTTTATGTATATTTGTTCACTTTTGAACTTTTGTACTGAGCGAAAATAAAGCTCCTAGTTGATGTACTAAGTTAAACGTGAGTGTCATCAGTTTGCGCACAGCTGCTTAACATTGCTAGCACAGTCACAAGTGACCAGTTAGTTAAGTTAAAGCCACGAGTGAGACCGCAAAAATGCCCACGTTTACAGCAGAGGACCGGTGGACCACCGTCCGACGACGTGGAAACCGGAGAGGAGATCGCGGCTTTGCGAGCGACCGGAGATCACCCCGGCGTACCAGCTACCCGTCCCGCAACAGACGCCGGACCTACGCATCGGTGGTGAGAGGACGTGACTACCGGGATGAGAGAGAAATCCCGCACGTATGGCAGCACAACCAGCGGAGAGAACGGCCGACTGAGGATCGCTATGCTGCCCAACACAGAGATCGGACTGAACGAGAGCAGCGGTTTGAACGGGGGCGAGCCCAGGACACACGGGGAGATCGCTACTTCACGAGCGACCGGAGGTCACCCAGACGGACCAGCTACCCGTCCCGCAATGGGCGCCGGACCTACGCATCGGTAGTGAGAGGACGGGACCACCGGGAGGTGAGAGAAATCCCGCACACATGGCAGCCAAACCAGCAGAGATGGCGAACGACTGCGGACCACCATACTGCCCGTCACCGAGAGCGGCGTTTTGAACAGAGACCGGCCCAGAATAGACGGTATGTGAAACACGCCAGATCCGAGCGATCTGAGCCTCCCACGAACAAAATACCGTCTGATGACCCAGACTTTTCTATCAAAGTGCGTATTATTCATAGACTCATTAAATCAGTCCACCACCTTAAAAATGTCTCAAGGGATGCATACCCGCCCTCTTTGAATAAAATAGCCCAGAACTTGATGACTGTTGTTAAGCCGGCCGTCCCAAATGAACGGACACAGGCGCTGATTGAGGGTAATGCTCAAAACTGGGCGCACAACACTGTTTCAATCCTCCGTGAACATTATTCTGAGGCGATGGAGGAGGAATTAAAAAGCCTTTTTGAGTTCCCTAAGCAGGACTGGAGGGGACCCTTTGAAGTGGCGACATCCTGGGCCAAACGCAACCTGGGCCGCCGCCTCCAGCCTGAGTCGCTAGAACAGACCGAGGCAGTCATCGTAGCTAGGCTGGCAGACACCAGATCGGCAGAGCGGGGCCATACAACCGGCAAGCCGAGACGACAACCAGAGGCGAGGGAGGACCTGATACAACCCGACCCTGTCGAACCTCCGGTGGAGGTGTTGCAGCCAGCCTCCTCCCACACGCGACCTGCCACACCACAACCCAGCACCAGCCGGGCCATTAAAGTTACTGCGCAGATCCATGCTCCGCCTGTAGCGAGCGCTGTAACCATGGTGACAGCGACGACCATGACTGACCCCATCAGAGGTGACTGGTCACCCCTCACAGAGGGACTGGTGGAGGAGAACGGTGACCTGAGGCCCACCACCACCCCTCAGGAAGATCCTCCTGAACCAGAGCCTGAACCAATGTCATCTAAAGACCAGAGAGTGAGAAGGGTCCTCGACGCTCTCCACGTGACCCCCACTGGGGAGAAGTCACCTCCACCCACTCAGCCTCCACAGCCTTCTGAGAACATGGAGATCGAGGTAATGGACCTCACACAGGGGGAATCCACCCCCACCAAATCCAAGGGAGGCAGAAGAACAGCGCCCAAATCCCCGACAGCTTCACGCTCCAGCCTGCCACGCACCACTCAGGATAAACTGAAATCCTGCGTGCAGACCCGCCTCCAAACGAGGAGAATTGAGGAATCCTCCTTGTCTCCTCCCTCTTCACCAGGTACACCCATTCAGCAAACGCACCCTCCAACAAGACACCCGAACACGCAGAAGAAACTGGAAGACTGGAGTCTTCACATCAGAGAAACATCACTCATCATGGGTGACTCAAATGTGTGTAAACTCCCATCCTTTTCAGCACCAGGAATACAAATTGACAGTTTTCCCGGGGCGAAATGGTGCCACGCACAAGCCCTTTTGGAAAAAGCGACCTGCGACGAAGATTTGGAAACACTGGTGTTATCTTTTGGCCTAAACAATAGGTCACAAAGAGACAAAGACACACCGGTCACAGAGCTGAAAAAGGCACTGCAGACAGCCCAGGAAAGATTTCCTGAGGCCGACATCTACATTCCAGCTATTAACTTTTCCTCAACTCTGCCCCGGAATGAGCAGGAAACACTGCTACATTTGAACACTTTTATTGCAGGTCTGGACGAACACATACCCACTCTTCCTGATTCAATGTTCCACACAGAAAAGGACAATATCCACTGGACTGATAAGACAGCGATGTGTATGTTGGAGCATTGGAGCAACTATGTAAATGTTGTATCCCCGTGAACCCAGCTAACAGGGAGGGGGTAAGTGATGTCAATTGCAACAGTGTCATCAATTTATCTAAACACTTTCAGCCTTCCACTGCTCAGCGGACCCTTTTAAGTAGGGGCCTTAATTTTATTCCCACAAAGGGCCACAATAAAAATTTCCTATTACAATGTAGATACGACATTCAACAATATCACAGAAGGGTCAAATTGGCTATACATTATGGAGATAAATCTGACACAGAAATCCAACCCTTCACTCCCAAATCTAATTGGTCTCCTCCCTTGGGTCAGCTTCCACATGAGGTGTCCACCTTGGTGAAAGCTGATTATGAATATTTTGATAATCATTTCCACATTGACCGCATCAAACCTAACTTAAAGGGAGAAGAAACCAAAGCTCTAAAAGAACTAAGAGAAAATAAACAAATAATTATAAAACCGGCAGACAAAGGAAGTGCTGTGGTCATCCTGGACAGAGATCAATATTTACAGGAGGGCTACAGACAACTAAATGATACAACATACTACTCAAAATTGAAGAAACCCATCTATTTGGACACACTGCCTATTGTGGAGAAAATAATTAATAATCTTTATCAAAAGAAATTCATTAATATGAAACAGAAAAACTATTTATTGGGCTCCTCTGAGCCAAGAGGAAGGCTGTTTTATTTGCTTCCCAAAATCCACAAAGACCCGGCAAAGTGGTCTGTACCATTCCAGGTGCCTCCCGGGCGTCCCATTGTATCTGATTGTGAAAGTGAAACATACCACACAGCAGAATATCTGGACTTTTTCCTGAACCCCTTGTCCACAAAGCATGACAGTTATATTAAAGACACATATGACTTTGTGGAGAAGGTGAAACAGGCAGAGGTACCCCCAAACTCATTTCTTTTCTCGATTGACATTGACAGCCTTTATACCAATATTGATATTAAGGAGGGAATGAACTCCATTAGGAATATTTTCCACAAATATCCAGAAAAGAAAAGGCCAGAAAAAGAATTATTGCAATTATTGGAAATCAATCTGACAAGAAATGACTTTGAGTTCAACGGGGACTACTTCTTACAAATAAAAGGGACAGCCATGGGTAAGAAATTTGCCCCAGCATACGCCAACATATTCATGGCTGAATGGGAAACTGCAGCCCTGGCAAAATGTAATAAAAAACCGCTGTATTATTACAGGTTTCTTGATGACATCTGGGGAGTATGGCCTCATTCTGAACAAGATTTTGAAACGTTTCTAACCACTCTGAATGATCACAATGACTCAATTAAACTTAAATCCACAATTAGCGACTCTACAATTGACTTCTTGGACACAACCACCTTTAAAGGCCCAAATTTTTCACAGACCCACAAATTGGACATTAAAGTGTTTTTCAAACCCACGGACACGCATGCATTGTTATATAAAACAAGCTTCCACCCGAAACATACCTTTGCTGGTCTAATTAAGTCCCAATTATTGCGATTCCACAGAATCTGCACCCAGCGGAGTGATTTCAGAGCAGCGACCAAAATTCTATTTGCAGCTCTCGCCACTAGGGGGTACTGTCGTTCTTTCCTTAGGAAATGTTTTAAATCATTCCTACAGACCAAACCTATTGATCTGACCCCTATCCTACCAGTGATTGTGACATATGCCCCATCAACATGTAAACTGATCAGAGTGATTAAGAACAACTTTCAAGATCTTGTCCAGAAAACCCAATTACTGGGTGATCATAAGGTGATAGCGGCCTTTAAGAGGAATAAAAACCTGAGGGATTTCCTCATTAAGGCAAAACTTTCACCTCTCTCTGAGCCCAAACTCAGAGACCAGGGGCAATTTTTTAAGCACCAAACATGGCTGCGCAGCTTCTCAAATGGAAATGTATTCCACTCACAATGTAACGGTACTCCACGCTCCAGGAACTGTATTTATGTGATTACTTGCAGCCAATGTGGCATCCAATATGTTGGTGAGACAGGCAACACACTTCTGACCAGATTCACCCAGCACAGGTACAATGTGTTAAGGAAAAGGAACACACACACACATTTGGTGAAACACTTCCTGTCACACGGCTGGAAATCGGTCAAAGCAACAGTGATACAGGCAAACCCCAGATGGACAGCTCAGCAGAGGAGGAAGGCTGAAAGAGGCTGGATTGCCAAATTAGACACTGTACACCCTAAGGGGTTAAATGAAAAAAGTTTTTAAAGGGACATAAAATCCACACAGTGTACATAATTGTTGTTTAATAGTGTCTTGTTGTTGCTATGCTTGTTGCCATGCTTGTTATACTCATCATCATTATTGCTGTTATCATCATTCCACCGGTCTCTGTATATATTTGCTGAAGCACCCTGACCATGAGGTTTTATCCTAACCTTAACCGGCTTGAAACCTGCGCTGGATTTAACCTCATCTTTGATGCCCAGCCCTGAATTCAATCCTGACCCTAACCACCTTGAACCCCATATTGGTTTGACCCTTGACCCCAAAAAACCCTCCTCTCTTTTTTCCCCCCCCTTTTCCCCCCCCCCTCCCTCCCCGTTCTCCCTCTCCCTCACCCTTTTCTCTCGCTCTCCCTCCCTCCCTCCTCCCCTCCCTCCCCATCTGGAGGCCTCATGCTCAGGATGCTAAAACAATCCCTTTTCAGGGCACCAAATCGGGGACATGGTTCCTTGAGCCGGGAGCAAGGATGGCCTGTGCATTGGGACCCAATCGGGCCCCCACCTTACCCTCTCCTAACCGGCCTGCGCCCCTTGTCCACCCACTCCTGGAGCCCTCTGTCCTTACACAAAGCACTGTATATATGTGTGTATATTCAATAACTGTACATATTATCAACATAATTCGAATTGTGATACTGTTCTTTTAACTCTCATATGGAGAAAGACTTTATGTGGAAACTGTATATTTCTATACACAGATTACTGTCATCCGGTGTACATATTGTTTGATTGTATATATCATCAACGCCATTTTGTTTGTGATGATTTTTATTTAACTCTCATATGGAGAGTAATGTTTTGTGAAAACTGTATTCCTCTTCACAAATTACAGTGGGCCAAAATGCTCCTGAACACTGCAAACAAGTAAGCATCCAATCAATTTAAACTTTAAAGGGACCTCTGACTCATGGAGCAGATGCTCTTCTCATTGGTCGAGGAGACCCGCAAAGTTTGAATTTGGACTTGCGCAGTGTACACACAGAACATAACTGAGATTTTGTTATGCTGTACTCATTCTTCTAGTAAGCCAGCCTGAAGAAGGTTCATGCGAACCGAAACGTCGCGTTATTGGCTTACTTTTATGTATATTTGTTCACTTTTGAACTTTTGTACTGAGCGAAAATAAAGCTCCTAGTTGATGTACTAAGTTAAACGTGAGTGTCATCAGTTTGCGCACAGCTGCTTAACATTGCTAGCACAGTCACAAGTGACCAGTTAGTTAAGTTAAAGCCACGAGTGAGACCGCAAAAATGCCCACGTTTACAGCAGAGGACCGGTGGACCACCGTCCGACGACGTGGAAACCGGAGAGGAGATCGCGGCTTTGCGAGCGACCGGAGATCACCCCGGCGTACCAGCTACCCGTCCCGCAACAGACGCCGGACCTACGCATCGGTGGTGAGAGGACGTGACTACCGGGATGAGAGAGAAATCCCGCACGTATGGCAGCACAACCAGCGGAGAGAACGGCCGACTGAGGATCGCTATGCTGCCCAACACAGAGATCGGACTGAACGAGAGCAGCGGTTTGAACGGGGGCGAGCCCAGGACACACGGGGAGATCGCTACTTCACGAGCGACCGGAGGTCACCCAGACGGACCAGCTACCCGTCCCGCAATGGGCGCCGGACCTACGCATCGGTAGTGAGAGGACGGGACCACCGGGAGGTGAGAGAAATCCCGCACACATGGCAGCCAAACCAGCAGAGATGGCGAACGACTGCGGACCACCATACTGCCCGTCACCGAGAGCGGCGTTTTGAACAGAGACCGGCCCAGAATAGACGGTATGTGAAACACGCCAGATCCGAGCGATCTGAGCCTCCCACGAACAAAATACCGTCTGATGACCCAGACTTTTCTATCAAAGTGCGTATTATTCATAGACTCATTAAATCAGTCCACCACCTTAAAAATGTCTCAAGGGATGCATACCCGCCCTCTTTGAATAAAATAGCCCAGAACTTGATGACTGTTGTTAAGCCGGCCGTCCCAAATGAACGGACACAGGCGCTGATTGAGGGTAATGCTCAAAACTGGGCGCACAACACTGTTTCAATCCTCCGTGAACATTATTCTGAGGCGATGGAGGAGGAATTAAAAAGCCTTTTTGAGTTCCCTAAGCAGGACTGGAGGGGACCCTTTGAAGTGGCGACATCCTGGGCCAAACGCAACCTGGGCCGCCGCCTCCAGCCTGAGTCGCTAGAACAGACCGAGGCAGTCATCGTAGCTAGGCTGGCAGACACCAGATCGGCAGAGCGGGGCCATACAACCGGCAAGCCGAGACGACAACCAGAGGCGAGGGAGGACCTGATACAACCCGACCCTGTCGAACCTCCGGTGGAGGTGTTGCAGCCAGCCTCCTCCCACACGCGACCTGCCACACCACAACCCAGCACCAGCCGGGCCATTAAAGTTACTGCGCAGATCCATGCTCCGCCTGTAGCGAGCGCTGTAACCATGGTGACAGCGACGACCATGACTGACCCCATCAGAGGTGACTGGTCACCCCTCACAGAGGGACTGGTGGAGGAGAACGGTGACCTGAGGCCCACCACCACCCCTCAGGAAGATCCTCCTGAACCAGAGCCTGAACCAATGTCATCTAAAGACCAGAGAGTGAGAAGGGTCCTCGACGCTCTCCACGTGACCCCCACTGGGGAGAAGTCACCTCCACCCACTCAGCCTCCACAGCCTTCTGAGAACATGGAGATCGAGGTAATGGACCTCACACAGGGGGAATCCACCCCCACCAAATCCAAGGGAGGCAGAAGAACAGCGCCCAAATCCCCGACAGCTTCACGCTCCAGCCTGCCACGCACCACTCAGGATAAACTGAAATCCTGCGTGCAGACCCGCCTCCAAACGAGGAGAATTGAGGAATCCTCCTTGTCTCCTCCCTCTTCACCAGGTACACCCATTCAGCAAACGCACCCTCCAACAAGACACCCGAACACGCAGAAGAAACTGGAAGACTGGAGTCTTCACATCAGAGAAACATCACTCATCATGGGTGACTCAAATGTGTGTAAACTCCCATCCTTTTCAGCACCAGGAATACAAATTGACAGTTTTCCCGGGGCGAAATGGTGCCACGCACAAGCCCTTTTGGAAAAAGCGACCTGCGACGAAGATTTGGAAACACTGGTGTTATCTTTTGGCCTAAACAATAGGTCACAAAGAGACAAAGACACACCGGTCACAGAGCTGAAAAAGGCACTGCAGACAGCCCAGGAAAGATTTCCTGAGGCCGACATCTACATTCCAGCTATTAACTTTTCCTCAACTCTGCCCCGGAATGAGCAGGAAACACTGCTACATTTGAACACTTTTATTGCAGGTCTGGACGAACACATACCCACTCTTCCTGATTCAATGTTCCACACAGAAAAGGACAATATCCACTGGACTGATAAGACAGCGATGTGTATGTTGGAGCATTGGAGCAACTATGTAAATGTTGTATCCCCGTGAACCCAGCTAACAGGGAGGGGGTAAGTGATGTCAATTGCAACAGTGTCATCAATTTATCTAAACACTTTCAGCCTTCCACTGCTCAGCGGACCCTTTTAAGTAGGGGCCTTAATTTTATTCCCACAAAGGGCCACAATAAAAATTTCCTATTACAATGTAGATACGACATTCAACAATATCACAGAAGGGTCAAATTGGCTATACATTATGGAGATAAATCTGACACAGAAATCCAACCCTTCACTCCCAAATCTAATTGGTCTCCTCCCTTGGGTCAGCTTCCACATGAGGTGTCCACCTTGGTGAAAGCTGATTATGAATATTTTGATAATCATTTCCACATTGACCGCATCAAACCTAACTTAAAGGGAGAAGAAACCAAAGCTCTAAAAGAACTAAGAGAAAATAAACAAATAATTATAAAACCGGCAGACAAAGGAAGTGCTGTGGTCATCCTGGACAGAGATCAATATTTACAGGAGGGCTACAGACAACTAAATGATACAACATACTACTCAAAATTGAAGAAACCCATCTATTTGGACACACTGCCTATTGTGGAGAAAATAATTAATAATCTTTATCAAAAGAAATTCATTAATATGAAACAGAAAAACTATTTATTGGGCTCCTCTGAGCCAAGAGGAAGGCTGTTTTATTTGCTTCCCAAAATCCACAAAGACCCGGCAAAGTGGTCTGTACCATTCCAGGTGCCTCCCGGGCGTCCCATTGTATCTGATTGTGAAAGTGAAACATACCACACAGCAGAATATCTGGACTTTTTCCTGAACCCCTTGTCCACAAAGCATGACAGTTATATTAAAGACACATATGACTTTGTGGAGAAGGTGAAACAGGCAGAGGTACCCCCAAACTCATTTCTTTTCTCGATTGACATTGACAGCCTTTATACCAATATTGATATTAAGGAGGGAATGAACTCCATTAGGAATATTTTCCACAAATATCCAGAAAAGAAAAGGCCAGAAAAAGAATTATTGCAATTATTGGAAATCAATCTGACAAGAAATGACTTTGAGTTCAACGGGGACTACTTCTTACAAATAAAAGGGACAGCCATGGGTAAGAAATTTGCCCCAGCATACGCCAACATATTCATGGCTGAATGGGAAACTGCAGCCCTGGCAAAATGTAATAAAAAACCGCTGTATTATTACAGGTTTCTTGATGACATCTGGGGAGTATGGCCTCATTCTGAACAAGATTTTGAAACGTTTCTAACCACTCTGAATGATCACAATGACTCAATTAAACTTAAATCCACAATTAGCGACTCTACAATTGACTTCTTGGACACAACCACCTTTAAAGGCCCAAATTTTTCACAGACCCACAAATTGGACATTAAAGTGTTTTTCAAACCCACGGACACGCATGCATTGTTATATAAAACAAGCTTCCACCCGAAACATACCTTTGCTGGTCTAATTAAGTCCCAATTATTGCGATTCCACAGAATCTGCACCCAGCGGAGTGATTTCAGAGCAGCGACCAAAATTCTATTTGCAGCTCTCGCCACTAGGGGGTACTGTCGCTCTTTCCTTAGGAAATGTTTTAAATCATTCCTACAGACCAAACCTATTGATCTGACCCCTATCCTACCAGTGATTGTGACATATGCCCCATCAACATGTAAACTGATCAGAGTGATTAAGAACAACTTTCAAGATCTTGTCCAGAAAACCCAATTACTGGGTGATCATAAGGTGATAGCGGCCTTTAAGAGGAATAAAAACCTGAGGGATTTCCTCATTAAGGCAAAACTTTCACCTCTCTCTGAGCCCAAACTCAGAGACCAGGGGCAATTTTTTAAGCACCAAACATGGCTGCGCAGTTTCTCAAATGGAAATGTATTCCACTCACAATGTAACGGTACTCCACGCTCCAGGAACTGTATTTATGTGATTACTTGCAGCCAATGTGGCATCCAATATGTTGGTGAGACAGGCAACACACTTCTGACCAGATTCACCCAGCACAGGTACAATGTGTTAAGGAAAAGGAACACACACACACATTTGGTGAAACACTTCCTGTCACACGGCTGGAAATCGGTCAAAGCAACAGTGATACAGGCAAACCCCAGATGGACAGCTCAGCAGAGGAGGAAGGCTGAAAGAGGCTGGATTGCCAAATTAGACACTGTACACCCTAAGGGGTTAAATGAAAAAAGTTTTTAAAGGGACATAAAATCCACACAGTGTACATAATTGTTGTTTATTAGTGTCTTGTTGTTGCTATGCTTGTTGCCATGCTTGTTATACTCATCATCATTATTGCTGTTATCATCATTCCACCGGTCTCTGTATATATTTGCTGAAGCACCCTGACCATGAGGTTTTATCCTAACCTTAACCGGCTTGAAACCTGCGCTGGATTTAACCTCATCTTTGATGCCCAGCCCTGAATTCAATCCTGACCCTAACCACCTTGAACCCCATATTGGTTTGACCCTTGACCCCAAAAACCCTCCTCTCCTTTTCCCCCCCCCCCCCCCCCCCCTCCCTCCCCGTTCTCCCTCTCCCTCACCCTTTTCTCTCGCTCTCCCTCCCTCCCTCCTCCCCTCCCTCCCCATCTGGAGGCCTCATGCTCAGGATGCTAAAACAATCCCTTTTCAGGGCACCAAATCGGGGACATGGTTCCTTGAGCCGGGAGCAAGGATGGCCTGTGCATTGGGACCCAACCGGGCCCCCACCTTACCCTCTCCTAACCCCCCCTAATCCTAACCCCTTCCCTGTCCTAACCCCAACCCCAACCCCTGTCCTAACCCCACTCCTTTTCCCTTACCCTAACCCTAACCATTCCCTTTTCCTTATCCTAACCCTATCCCCTATCCTGTTTCCTTACCCTAACCCTAACCACCTCCCACTCCTAGCCCTAACCCTAACCTATCGTCCCAACCGCTGTCCTATATCCTAACCCTAATCCCCTTCCCTACTCCTACTCCTATTCCTAACCCTAGTCCCATCCCCTTCCCCTTTCCCCCATCCCCACTATTTTGTTAAATACTTGGTGAAAAAAATATGTAAAAAAATATGTAACACAATAAATAAATAAATAAATAAATACTTGTCATGAATGTGTAAATATTGAGTTTAAAAACTTTTGTGTAAATAGTAATTTTATTTTATATATATGCGCACCATTTAGTTCATATCAGTTCATATGGTGTAGGTTTAATTCATTAAAATCCTGTGGGTAGGGTTTAAAAACGTTTAAAATCATTTGTACTGTGGGGTTTTCTTTTTCTTTTTCTTTTTCTTTTTCTTTTTCTTTTGGAGCCAGAGCTTATTTAAGGGATGAGCCTGCAGGCCAGGCTCATTCTTTCGCTGCCCTTCGACGAAGACAGTCGCTTTTTCTGCAGCAGACGTATTTCAGTTAGTTTTGAGTGTGCCCAGGCCTGAAGAAGACCACATTTGGTCGAAACGTCGCCACAGTGGCACACGTTTGATTTGTTTTGAACCCTTTTCAGGGCATTTTTAGTTTTTAAGGGTTTTATTCTCTTTTTTGGTTTTTATTTTATTTTTTTTGGGTTTTTATAAAAAATAAAAAATTAAAAATTAAAAAAAAGTAAAAAACACAAAAAAACAACAAAAAAATATTGAAAAAAAATTACTTAGCCCTCCATCATGGCTGATGAAGGGTGGCAGCAGGTCCGCTATGGGAGGAGGGGTCGCTCCCGTATGCGGCCCGATACTTATCGACCCCAATCTCGAGACCAGGACTGGTCTTCTTGGGACCGGGGAGGGAGGGGCCCAGGAGGGAAGGACCGTGCATTCCTCGGTCCCCCCCAGGGGGGACGGGGCCATAACCATCGTCCTAACCCTAACCCTTCTTTCATGTCTCACAGGGGAACATCCTGGCCCTGAAACTGACCCTGACCCTAACCTCAGTGACCTCTATAATAATTTGACCTCCTGCCCTAAACCTAACCACTTGCCACTCTGATTGGACACGTGAGTTGGTCATCCCCCACCCCTTGAGTGGACCCTAAGCCTAACCTCCACACCCCTCCTCCCCCCACCTCTCTAACTGCATCTATTACATTCCATTTGGAATTCCACTGGGGGGGTCCTGGGCGCCTGAGATGGGAGCAGGTATGGTCTGTGCATTGGAGCACGGCCCCCTTCGGGGACCGTGCCCCCAACTTTGATCTCCCCTAACCGGCCTGTGCCGCCTGACTACCCGCTTGGGTTATTCTGGGGCCCCTCACTGTGATGCTCTGTTGATTCCATTTATGGTATTTTTTCTTTGACCCTCATATGGAGGTGGATTTATTATGAAAACGTTATATGTTTCTGTTCATAAGTTAAGGTCATTTTGTATGTATATATTTGGACCTGTTCATATCATCAACACTATAATGGTTGTGATGGTATCCCTCTAACTCTCACATGTAGAGTAACTTGTTTTGAAAACTGTATATATCTCGATTGACTAATCATTGCACTTCACAAATGTCCCTGAACGCAACACACGGACGAAGAACCAATCAACTCGGACTTTTTCAAAGGGACCTCTGACGTACGGAGCATGACCTCCTCTCATTGGTTGTTGAGACCCGCAAGATTTAAAAATGGACTTGCGCAGTATATACACCTGCGAAATAGACTATATCCATGTGTTTTTACACTGTTCTCTGTTTCTGAGCAAGCCAGCCTGAAGAAGGTTTATCACAAACCGAAACGTCGCGACCTTGGCTTGTATTATATGATTTTTGTATATATTTTTTGTATATATTTTCTACAGTTTGCTTTATTGAATTTGAGCAATAAATAAACGCTCATTTATCATAAAGTCGGTAGCACGAGTCATCCGTGGGCGCAGCATCGCCTAGCATTACCTACACGACCGGTGGAGAAGAGAGGTTGTAGTTAAAGCCATCAGCGGCGATACAACCATGCCCACATTCACAACGGATGACCAGTGGACCGTTGTTCGGCGGCGCAGAGACCGGAGAAGAGATCGCGGCTGGGCAGCTGAGGGGTACGTACACAGGTCCCCCCGCCGCAGCAGTTATCCATCTCGTACAGGTCGGAGGACCTACGCGGCCGCCGTGAGAGGAGAACGCCGCAGCGGTGAGCGACACTTCCTCCACGCACCACAGCGGAGATGGGAGGAAGCACGGCCCGCGACAGACCGCTATGCAGCCGAACGGTGGAGCCGGAGAGGAGAGCGCGGCTGGACAGCCGTGGAGGACACACGCAGACCGCCCCGACACACCAGTTACCCATCTCGGGAGGCTCGGAGAACCTACGCGGCGGTCGTAAGGGGAGAACATCGCAGCGGTGAGCGACACTTCTTCCACGCACCACAACGGAGATGGGAGAGAGAACGGCCCGCGACGGACCGTTATGCAGCCGAACAGAGGGGTCGGGGAGGAGAGCGCGGCTGGACAGCCGTGGAGAACGCACGCAGACCGCCCCGACACACCAGTTACCCATCTCGAGAGACTCGGAGGATTCATGCAGCGGCCGTGAGAGAGGAGCGCCGCAGTGATGATCCAGATTTCTTCCACGCGCCACAGCGACGTCAGAGGGAACGACAGCAGACGACACGTCGCTTTGCAACCGGACCAGGGAATCGGACCGGACGGGACCGACGCTTTGAACGGAGACCAGCTCAGGACAACCGGTATGTGAGAAACACTCGAATTGAACGAGCTGGTCCTCCTGTTCACAAAATACCGTCGGAGGATCCAGACTTTTCTGCGAAAGTCCGCGTCATTCACAGACTGATAAAAGCTGTACATCACTTAAAGAATGTGACTAATGACAATTATCCTCCTTCGCTAAATAAAATAACACACAATCTAAAGACTGTCATTAAGCCAGCAGTCCCCACGAAAAAAACACAGACCAGGATTGAGGAGAACGCAAAAAATTGGGCCAGCACGACCATGATGATTCTCCGGCAACATTACACTCAGAGTGTGGAGGAGGAGATCAAATGTCTCTCTGAGTTTTCCAAACAGGATTGGGAGGGCCCGTTTCAAATAGCCGCCTCCTGGGCTAGGAGGAACCTGGGCCGCCGCCTCCTACCAGACTCTCTGGAACAGGCCAGAGCTGAGATCGTAGCCAAGTGGAGTGACCTGGGACCTACCACTGCTACAGAGGAGGAGGACACCACCACGACAACTACACGGGGGACAAGAGGTTGTGTGATGAGACTGCAGCAGGACACCATTGAACTCCTTAGCGAGGTAACGCAGCCTGATGCTATTATCACACAAACCGCCCCGATACAGACCGGCGCTGGTCGGATGGTGACTGTTTCTGCACAGGTGCACGCCCCGCCCGCACCATGCAGAACTTCCAAAACAACAACGGCAACGATGACTGACCACGTCGCGGGGGACTGGTCGCCCTTCGGTGAGACGGAGCAGCAGCCAGAGAGGGAACCAACACCTTCCCCTCCTCTGGAGCCTTTACAACTAACGGAGCCAAATCTGGAGACTCCGAAAGACCAGAGAGTGGGCAGGCTCTTGGCCTCGCTTCAAGAGACAACATGCCAGGAACGACCACTTTCCCCCTCCACCCAAACACCACAACCTGATCAGGTGTCACACACTGAGGTGCTGGACCTCACACAGGGGGAATCCACCCCTGTTAAGGCAAGACGCATTGGCCCTGTGAAAGGGTTTAAACCACAAACAGCTTCTCACCTGGGCCCACCTCGCAGCGGTTTAGACAGACTCAGCTCCTGTGTGCAAACTCGGCTCCAGATTCAGCCAGCAGAAGGATCACCATCTCCTCCACCATCTCTTCCTTCTTCACCAGCCTTACCGGGACAGCAGGTGAGGACCCCGACCAGACATCCCAACACATACAGGAAGCTGACAGACTGGCATCTACGCGTCGGGGACCCCTGGCTAATCGTCGGCGATTCCAATGTTAGCAAATTGCCTCCCTTTGCAACCGACAGCCTTCAGATTGACAGTTTTCCGGGTGCCAAATGGTGGCATGCAGAGTTCATCCTACAGAAGGCCACTATTGACACTACGGTGACACATCTGATCCTGTCTTTTGGCATTAACAACAGGTCCCAGAGAGACAAAAATGTGCCTGTTCTAGAACTAAAGAGAGTCCTAAAGACAGCCCGGGAGAAATTCCCTGAGGCTGACATTTATGTGCCTGAGGTTAACTTTTCCTCTGCTCTCCCTCAGATCGAACAGGACACTTTGCTGCATATGAACACCTTTATTACAGGTTTAAAAGAGCACATTCCAGCCCTCGCCCCAGACAGCTTCTCCACAGAAGATGATGATGTTCACTGGTCGCTTGAAACTGCAGAGGCAATGCTTCAGCACTGGGAGAAGTATGTAAATGGGGAATCCCCACAAGCCTGAGACGGGAGGGGTCAAGTGATTTACATGTTGTAAATGGTGTTATGAACTTGTCCAAAAAATTCCGTCCTTCCATTGCTCAGCGGACCCTACTGAATAGAGGCCTGACCTTTATCCCCACAAAAGGCTATAACAAAAATCTAAAATTACAGTGTAAATATGACATTCAGCAGTACCATAGGAGGATCAAATTGGCTGCCTTTTATGGAGATAAAAATGAGTCTCGATCTCAGCCCTTCACTCCAAAATCATACTGGTCACCACCCAATGCTCAGCTTCCATCCCAAATTCTTAATTTGATCAAAACAGATAATGAATATTTTCAAAACCACTTTAATATAGGACGACTTAAGTCCAATTTGACAGTAGAAGAGATAAAGGCCCTGACAGAATTGAAAGGAAACAAACAAATTATCATTAAACCAGCAGACAAAGGAAGCGCAGTCGTAATTTTGGATAGAGAACAGTATTTGGAGGAAGGTTACAGACAATTGAACGACAAAACATACTATTTGAAACTAAAAAAACCCATTTACCACGAAACAGTACCACTAGTGGAAAAGATTATTAATAATTTGAACCAAAAGAAATTTATAAACCTAAAACAAAAGACCTATTTACTGGGCTCCGCTGAGCCAAGAGGAAGGCTTTTTTACATGCTGCCTAAGATCCACAAGGATCCGGCGAAATGGAGTGTCCCCTTTCAGGTGCCCCCAGGACGACCAATCGTTTCAGACTGTGATAGTGAGACGTATTATACAGCTGAATACCTGGATTATTTCCTGACTCCTTTATCCACAAAACATGCAAGCTATATCAAAGATACATATGATTTTGTGGATAAAGTGAAGCAAATAGAAGTCCCCATTGATGCTTTTCTGTTTTCCATAGACATTGACAGCCTTTACACAAACATTGACATTGGTGAAGGCATTGACTCCATTAAGAGAGTCTTTCAAAGATACCCGGATAAGAAAAGGCCAGAAAAAGAATTATTACAACTTTTAGAAATAAACCTCACAAGGAACGATTTTGAATTCAATGGTGACTTCTATTTACAAATCAAGGGGACAGCTATGGGGAAAAAGTTTGCCCCAGCATATGCAAACATCTTCATGGCAGAGTGGGAAACTGCTGCACTAAATAAATGCATAAAGAAACCACTGCATTATTATCGCTTTCTGGACGACATATGGGGTGTCTGGCAACATTCTGAGCAGGACTTTGAGATGTTTCTTAAAATTTTAAATGACCACAATGCTTCTATTAAGCTTAAATCAACCATCAGTAAGACCTCTATTGATTTCCTTGACACGACCACCTTTAAGGGCACAAACTTCATAAATGACCACAAATTGGACATAAAGGTATTCTTTAAACCCACAGACACTCACGCCCTATTATTTAAAACAAGCTTTCATCCCAAGCACACATTTGCAGGAATTGTCAAATCCCAACTGCTTAGATTCCACAGAATCTGCACACAAAAATCTGATTTTGGAACTGCTGTCAAAATCCTATTCTCTGCTCTCTCCACTAGAGGGTACCAGTGGTCTTTCCTAAGGAGGTGCTTCAAATCATTTCTGCTGACAAAGCCAATTGATGTTTCCCCTTTACTTCCAGTGGTCATCACTTATGCCCCTTGCACCTGCAAATTGGTCAGGGCTATTAAGAACAATTTTCAGAACCTGTCTCGGGATGTCCAGACACTCCATACTCACAGAGTGATTGCTGCCTTCAGGAGGCATAAAAATCTGGGTGATCTCCTCATTAGAGCCCAAATCACACCTCTCTCTGTGCCTAGACAGAGACATCAAGGACAATTTTTCCAACATCACAGATTGGTCCGCAGCCACTCCAATGGCCAGGTTTTTCTGTCTTTGTGCAAAGGGACACCGAGGTCAAAAAATTGTGTATATTTGATTACGTGTAGGAGATGTGGGATCCAGTATGTGGGAGAAACAGGTAACACACTGCTCACCAGATTCACTCAACACAGGTACAATATCACACGAAAAAAGAACATTCACACCCACCTGGTCAAACATTTTTTATTGCATGGCTGGGATTCTGTCACAGCGACAGTCATTCAGATCAATCCGAGGTGGGCAACACAACAGAGATGGAGAGCTGAGAGGATGTGGATTGCTAAACTGAATACAGTTTATCCACATGGCCTCAATGAAAAGGGTTTTAGGAGGTATTAATTCAACACCATGTATATAGTTAATATTTCATTTTTGTTATGTGTGACTTTATGGATATTTTGTCACTGTACTTGGGACCTCGGCTTCTTTCATGTCTCACAGGGGAACATCCTGGCCCTGAAACTGACCCTGACCCTAACCTCAGTGACCTCTATAATAATTTGACCTCCTGCCCTAAACCTAACCACTTGCCACTCTGATTGGACACGTGAGTTGGTCATCCCCCACCCCTTGAGTGGACCCTAAGCCTAACCTCCACACCCCTCCTCCCCCCACCTCTCTAACTGCATCTATTACATTCCATTTGGAATTCCACTGGGGGGGTCCTGGGCGCCTGAGATGGGAGCAGGTATGGTCTGTGCATTGGAGCACGGCCCCCTTCGGGGACCGTGCCCCCAACTTTGATCTCCCCTAACCGGCCTGTGCCGCCTGACTACCCGCTTGGGTTATTCTGGGGCCCCTCACTGTGATGCTCTGTTGATTCCATTTATGGTATTTTTTCTTTGACCCTCATATGGAGGTGGATTTATTATGAAAACGTTATATGTTTCTGTTCATAAGTTAAGGTCATTTTGTATGTATATATTTGGACCTGTTCATATCATCAACACTATAATGGTTGTGATGGTATCCCTCTAACTCTCACATGTAGAGTAACTTGTTTTGAAAACTGTATATATCTCGATTGACTAATCATTGCACTTCACAAATGTCCCTGAACGCAACACACGGACGAAGAACCAATCAACTCGGACTTTTTCAAAGGGACCTCTGACGTACGGAGCATGACCTCCTCTCATTGGTTGTTGAGACCCGCAAGATTTAAAAATGGACTTGCGCAGTATATACACCTGCGAAATAGACTATATCCATGTGTTTTTACACTGTTCTCTGTTTCTGAGCAAGCCAGCCTGAAGAAGGTTTATCACAAACCGAAACGTCGCGACCTTGGCTTGTATTATATGATTTTTGTATATATTTTTTGTATATATTTTCTACAGTTTGCTTTATTGAATTTGAGCAATAAATAAACGCTCATTTATCATAAAGTCGGTAGCACGAGTCATCCGTGGGCGCAGCATCGCCTAGCATTACCTACACGACCGGTGGAGAAGAGAGGTTGTAGTTAAAGCCATCAGCGGCGATACAACCATGCCCACATTCACAACGGATGACCAGTGGACCGTTGTTCGGCGGCGCAGAGACCGGAGAAGAGATCGCGGCTGGGCAGCTGAGGGGTACGTACACAGGTCCCCCCGCCGCAGCAGTTATCCATCTCGTACAGGTCGGAGGACCTACGCGGCCGCCGTGAGAGGAGAACGCCGCAGCGGTGAGCGACACTTCCTCCACGCACCACAGCGGAGATGGGAGGAAGCACGGCCCGCGACAGACCGCTATGCAGCCGAACGGTGGAGCCGGAGAGGAGAGCGCGGCTGGACAGCCGTGGAGGACACACGCAGACCGCCCCGACACACCAGTTACCCATCTCGGGAGGCTCGGAGAACCTACGCGGCGGTCGTAAGGGGAGAACATCGCAGCGGTGAGCGACACTTCTTCCACGCACCACAACGGAGATGGGAGAGAGAACGGCCCGCGACGGACCGTTATGCAGCCGAACAGAGGGGTCGGGGAGGAGAGCGCGGCTGGACAGCCGTGGAGAACGCACGCAGACCGCCCCGACACACCAGTTACCCATCTCGAGAGACTCGGAGGATTCATGCAGCGGCCGTGAGAGAGGAGCGCCGCAGTGATGATCCAGATTTCTTCCACGCGCCACAGCGACGTCAGAGGGAACGACAGCAGACGACACGTCGCTTTGCAACCGGACCAGGGAATCGGACCGGACGGGACCGACGCTTTGAACGGAGACCAGCTCAGGACAACCGGTATGTGAGAAACACTCGAATTGAACGAGCTGGTCCTCCTGTTCACAAAATACCGTCGGAGGATCCAGACTTTTCTGCGAAAGTCCGCGTCATTCACAGACTGATAAAAGCTGTACATCACTTAAAGAATGTGACTAATGACAATTATCCTCCTTCGCTAAATAAAATAACACACAATCTAAAGACTGTCATTAAGCCAGCAGTCCCCACGAAAAAAACACAGACCAGGATTGAGGAGAACGCAAAAAATTGGGCCAGCACGACCATGATGATTCTCCGGCAACATTACACTCAGAGTGTGGAGGAGGAGATCAAATGTCTCTCTGAGTTTTCCAAACAGGATTGGGAGGGCCCGTTTCAAATAGCCGCCTCCTGGGCTAGGAGGAACCTGGGCCGCCGCCTCCTACCAGACTCTCTGGAACAGGCCAGAGCTGAGATCGTAGCCAAGTGGAGTGACCTGGGACCTACCACTGCTACAGAGGAGGAGGACACCACCACGACAACTACACGGGGGACAAGAGGTTGTGTGATGAGACTGCAGCAGGACACCATTGAACTCCTTAGCGAGGTAACGCAGCCTGATGCTATTATCACACAAACCGCCCCGATACAGACCGGCGCTGGTCGGATGGTGACTGTTTCTGCACAGGTGCACGCCCCGCCCGCACCATGCAGAACTTCCAAAACAACAACGGCAACGATGACTGACCACGTCGCGGGGGACTGGTCGCCCTTCGGTGAGACGGAGCAGCAGCCAGAGAGGGAACCAACACCTTCCCCTCCTCTGGAGCCTTTACAACTAACGGAGCCAAATCTGGAGACTCCGAAAGACCAGAGAGTGGGCAGGCTCTTGGCCTCGCTTCAAGAGACAACATGCCAGGAACGACCACTTTCCCCCTCCACCCAAACACCACAACCTGATCAGGTGTCACACACTGAGGTGCTGGACCTCACACAGGGGGAATCCACCCCTGTTAAGGCAAGACGCATTGGCCCTGTGAAAGGGTTTAAACCACAAACAGCTTCTCACCTGGGCCCACCTCGCAGCGGTTTAGACAGACTCAGCTCCTGTGTGCAAACTCGGCTCCAGATTCAGCCAGCAGAAGGATCACCATCTCCTCCA
Organism: Copadichromis virginalis; assembly: GCF_057382275.1. Lineage (NCBI taxonomy): Eukaryota > Metazoa > Chordata > Actinopteri > Cichliformes > Cichlidae > Copadichromis > Copadichromis virginalis. The sequence goes on from NC_140627.1 coordinate 35,518,420, forward strand.
CCATCTCTTCCTTCTTCACCAGCCTTACCGGGACAGCAGGTGAGGACCCCGACCAGACATCCCAACACATACAGGAAGCTGACAGACTGGCATCTACGCGTCGGGGACCCCTGGCTAATCGTCGGCGATTCCAATGTTAGCAAATTGCCTCCCTTTGCAACCGACAGCCTTCAGATTGACAGTTTTCCGGGTGCCAAATGGTGGCATGCAGAGTTCATCCTACAGAAGGCCACTATTGACACTACGGTGACACATCTGATCCTGTCTTTTGGCATTAACAACAGGTCCCAGAGAGACAAAAATGTGCCTGTTCTAGAACTAAAGAGAGTCCTAAAGACAGCCCGGGAGAAATTCCCTGAGGCTGACATTTATGTGCCTGAGGTTAACTTTTCCTCTGCTCTCCCTCAGATCGAACAGGACACTTTGCTGCATATGAACACCTTTATTACAGGTTTAAAAGAGCACATTCCAGCCCTCGCCCCAGACAGCTTCTCCACAGAAGATGATGATGTTCACTGGTCGCTTGAAACTGCAGAGGCAATGCTTCAGCACTGGGAGAAGTATGTAAATGGGGAATCCCCACAAGCCTGAGACGGGAGGGGTCAAGTGATTTACATGTTGTAAATGGTGTTATGAACTTGTCCAAAAAATTCCGTCCTTCCATTGCTCAGCGGACCCTACTGAATAGAGGCCTGACCTTTATCCCCACAAAAGGCTATAACAAAAATCTAAAATTACAGTGTAAATATGACATTCAGCAGTACCATAGGAGGATCAAATTGGCTGCCTTTTATGGAGATAAAAATGAGTCTCGATCTCAGCCCTTCACTCCAAAATCATACTGGTCACCACCCAATGCTCAGCTTCCATCCCAAATTCTTAATTTGATCAAAACAGATAATGAATATTTTCAAAACCACTTTAATGTAGGACGACTTAAGTCCAATTTGACAGTAGAAGAGATAAAGGCCCTGACAGAATTGAAAGGAAACAAACAAATTATCATTAAACCAGCAGACAAAGGAAGCGCAGTCGTAATTTTGGATAGAGAACAGTATTTGGAGGAAGGTTACAGACAATTGAACGACAAAACATACTATTTGAAACTAAAAAAACCCATTTACCACGAAACAGTACCACTAGTGGAAAAGATTATTAATAATTTGAACCAAAAGAAATTTATAAACCTAAAACAAAAGACCTATTTACTGGGCTCCGCTGAGCCAAGAGGAAGGCTTTTTTACATGCTGCCTAAGATCCACAAGGATCCGGCGAAATGGAGTGTCCCCTTTCAGGTGCCCCCAGGACGACCAATCGTTTCAGACTGTGATAGTGAGACGTATTATACAGCTGAATACCTGGATTATTTCCTGACTCCTTTATCCACAAAACATGCAAGCTATATCAAAGATACATATGATTTTGTGGATAAAGTGAAGCAAATAGAAGTCCCCATTGATGCTTTTCTGTTTTCCATAGACATTGACAGCCTTTACACAAACATTGACATTGGTGAAGGCATTGACTCCATTAAGAGAGTCTTTCAAAGATACCCGGATAAGAAAAGGCCAGAAAAAGAATTATTACAACTTTTAGAAATAAACCTCACAAGGAACGATTTTGAATTCAATGGTGACTTCTATTTACAAATCAAGGGGACAGCTATGGGGAAAAAGTTTGCCCCAGCATATGCAAACATCTTCATGGCAGAGTGGGAAACTGCTGCACTAAATAAATGCATAAAGAAACCACTGCATTATTATCGCTTTCTGGACGACATATGGGGTGTCTGGCAACATTCTGAGCAGGACTTTGAGATGTTTCTTAAAATTTTAAATGACCACAATGCTTCTATTAAGCTTAAATCAACCATCAGTAAGACCTCTATTGATTTCCTTGACACGACCACCTTTAAGGGCACAAACTTCATAAATGACCACAAATTGGACATAAAGGTATTCTTTAAACCCACAGACACTCACGCCCTATTATTTAAAACAAGCTTTCATCCCAAGCACACATTTGCAGGAATTGTCAAATCCCAACTGCTTAGATTCCACAGAATCTGCACACAAAAATCTGATTTTGGAACTGCTGTCAAAATCCTATTCTCTGCTCTCTCCACTAGAGGGTACCAGTGGTCTTTCCTAAGGAGGTGCTTCAAATCATTTCTGCTGACAAAGCCAATTGATGTTTCCCCTTTACTTCCAGTGGTCATCACTTATGCCCCTTGCACCTGCAAATTGGTCAGGGCTATTAAGAACAATTTTCAGAACCTGTCTCGGGATGTCCAGACACTCCATACTCACAGAGTGATTGCTGCCTTCAGGAGGCATAAAAATCTGGGTGATCTCCTCATTAGAGCCCAAATCACACCTCTCTCTGTGCCTAGACAGAGACATCAAGGACAATTTTTCCAACATCACAGATTGGTCCGCAGCCACTCCAATGGCCAGGTTTTTCTGTCTTTGTGCAAAGGGACACCGAGGTCAAAAAATTGTGTATATTTGATTACGTGTAGGAGATGTGGGATCCAGTATGTGGGAGAAACAGGTAACACACTGCTCACCAGATTCACTCAACACAGGTACAATATCACACGAAAAAAGAACATTCACACCCACCTGGTCAAACATTTTTTATTGCATGGCTGGGATTCTGTCACAGCGACAGTCATTCAGATCAATCCGAGGTGGGCAACACAACAGAGATGGAGAGCTGAGAGGATGTGGATTGCTAAACTGAATACAGTTTATCCACATGGCCTCAATGAAAAGGGTTTTAGGAGGTATTAATTCAACACCATGTATATAGTTAATATTTCATTTTTGTTATGTGTGACTTTATGGATATTTTGTCACTGTACTTGGGACCTCGGCTTCTTTCATGTCTCACAGGGGAACATCCTGGCCCTGAAACTGACCCTGACCCTAACCTCAGTGACCTCTATAATAATTTGACCTCCTGCCCTAAACCTAACCACTTGCCACTCTGATTGGACACGTGAGTTGGTCATCCCCCACCCCTTGAGTGGACCCTAAGCCTAACCTCCACACCCCTCCTCCCCCCACCTCTCTAACTGCATCTATTACATTCCATTTGGAATTCCACTGGGGGGGTCCTGGGCGCCTGAGATGGGAGCAGGTATGGTCTGTGCATTGGAGCACGGCCCCCTTCGGGGACCGTGCCCCCAACTTTGATCTCCCCTAACCGGCCTGTGCCGCCTGACTACCCGCTTGGGTTATTCTGGGGCCCCTCACTGTGATGCTCTGTTGATTCCATTTATGGTATTTTTTCTTTGACCCTCATATGGAGGTGGATTTATTATGAAAACGTTATATGTTTCTGTTCATAAGTTAAGGTCATTTTGTATGTATATATTTGGACCTGTTCATATCATCAACACTATAATGGTTGTGATGGTATCCCTCTAACTCTCACATGTAGAGTAACTTGTTTTGAAAACTGTATATATCTCGATTGACTAATCATTGCACTTCACAAATGTCCCTGAACGCAACACACGGACGAAGAACCAATCAACTCGGACTTTTTCAAAGGGACCTCTGACGTACGGAGCATGACCTCCTCTCATTGGTTGTTGAGACCCGCAAGATTTAAAAATGGACTTGCGCAGTATATACACCTGCGAAATAGACTATATCCATGTGTTTTTACACTGTTCTCTGTTTCTGAGCAAGCCAGCCTGAAGAAGGTTTATCACAAACCGAAACGTCGCGACCTTGGCTTGTATTATATGATTTTTGTATATATTTTTTGTATATATTTTCTACAGTTTGCTTTATTGAATTTGAGCAATAAATAAACGCTCATTTATCATAAAGTCGGTAGCACGAGTCATCCGTGGGCGCAGCATCGCCTAGCATTACCTACACGACCGGTGGAGAAGAGAGGTTGTAGTTAAAGCCATCAGCGGCGATACAACCATGCCCACATTCACAACGGATGACCAGTGGACCGTTGTTCGGCGGCGCAGAGACCGGAGAAGAGATCGCGGCTGGGCAGCTGAGGGGTACGTACACAGGTCCCCCCGCCGCAGCAGTTATCCATCTCGTACAGGTCGGAGGACCTACGCGGCCGCCGTGAGAGGAGAACGCCGCAGCGGTGAGCGACACTTCCTCCACGCACCACAGCGGAGATGGGAGGAAGCACGGCCCGCGACAGACCGCTATGCAGCCGAACGGTGGAGCCGGAGAGGAGAGCGCGGCTGGACAGCCGTGGAGGACACACGCAGACCGCCCCGACACACCAGTTACCCATCTCGGGAGGCTCGGAGAACCTACGCGGCGGTCGTAAGGGGAGAACATCGCAGCGGTGAGCGACACTTCTTCCACGCACCACAACGGAGATGGGAGAGAGAACGGCCCGCGACGGACCGTTATGCAGCCGAACAGAGGGGTCGGGGAGGAGAGCGCGGCTGGACAGCCGTGGAGAACGCACGCAGACCGCCCCGACACACCAGTTACCCATCTCGAGAGACTCGGAGGATTCATGCAGCGGCCGTGAGAGAGGAGCGCCGCAGTGATGATCCAGATTTCTTCCACGCGCCACAGCGACGTCAGAGGGAACGACAGCAGACGACACGTCGCTTTGCAACCGGACCAGGGAATCGGACCGGACGGGACCGACGCTTTGAACGGAGACCAGCTCAGGACAACCGGTATGTGAGAAACACTCGAATTGAACGAGCTGGTCCTCCTGTTCACAAAATACCGTCGGAGGATCCAGACTTTTCTGCGAAAGTCCGCGTCATTCACAGACTGATAAAAGCTGTACATCACTTAAAGAATGTGACTAATGACAATTATCCTCCTTCGCTAAATAAAATAACACACAATCTAAAGACTGTCATTAAGCCAGCAGTCCCCACGAAAAAAACACAGACCAGGATTGAGGAGAACGCAAAAAATTGGGCCAGCACGACCATGATGATTCTCCGGCAACATTACACTCAGAGTGTGGAGGAGGAGATCAAATGTCTCTCTGAGTTTTCCAAACAGGATTGGGAGGGCCCGTTTCAAATAGCCGCCTCCTGGGCTAGGAGGAACCTGGGCCGCCGCCTCCTACCAGACTCTCTGGAACAGGCCAGAGCTGAGATCGTAGCCAAGTGGAGTGACCTGGGACCTACCACTGCTACAGAGGAGGAGGACACCACCACGACAACTACACGGGGGACAAGAGGTTGTGTGATGAGACTGCAGCAGGACACCATTGAACTCCTTAGCGAGGTAACGCAGCCTGATGCTATTATCACACAAACCGCCCCGATACAGACCGGCGCTGGTCGGATGGTGACTGTTTCTGCACAGGTGCACGCCCCGCCCGCACCATGCAGAACTTCCAAAACAACAACGGCAACGATGACTGACCACGTCGCGGGGGACTGGTCGCCCTTCGGTGAGACGGAGCAGCAGCCAGAGAGGGAACCAACACCTTCCCCTCCTCTGGAGCCTTTACAACTAACGGAGCCAAATCTGGAGACTCCGAAAGACCAGAGAGTGGGCAGGCTCTTGGCCTCGCTTCAAGAGACAACATGCCAGGAACGACCACTTTCCCCCTCCACCCAAACACCACAACCTGATCAGGTGTCACACACTGAGGTGCTGGACCTCACACAGGGGGAATCCACCCCTGTTAAGGCAAGACGCATTGGCCCTGTGAAAGGGTTTAAACCACAAACAGCTTCTCACCTGGGCCCACCTCGCAGCGGTTTAGACAGACTCAGCTCCTGTGTGCAAACTCGGCTCCAGATTCAGCCAGCAGAAGGATCACCATCTCCTCCACCATCTCTTCCTTCTTCACCAGCCTTACCGGGACAGCAGGTGAGGACCCCGACCAGACATCCCAACACATACAGGAAGCTGACAGACTGGCATCTACGCGTCGGGGACCCCTGGCTAATCGTCGGCGATTCCAATGTTAGCAAATTGCCTCCCTTTGCAACCGACAGCCTTCAGATTGACAGTTTTCCGGGTGCCAAATGGTGGCATGCAGAGTTCATCCTACAGAAGGCCACTATTGACACTACGGTGACACATCTGATCCTGTCTTTTGGCATTAACAACAGGTCCCAGAGAGACAAAAATGTGCCTGTTCTAGAACTAAAGAGAGTCCTAAAGACAGCCCGGGAGAAATTCCCTGAGGCTGACATTTATGTGCCTGAGGTTAACTTTTCCTCTGCTCTCCCTCAGATCGAACAGGACACTTTGCTGCATATGAACACCTTTATTACAGGTTTAAAAGAGCACATTCCAGCCCTCGCCCCAGACAGCTTCTCCACAGAAGATGATGATGTTCACTGGTCGCTTGAAACTGCAGAGGCAATGCTTCAGCACTGGGAGAAGTATGTAAATGGGGAATCCCCACAAGCCTGAGACGGGAGGGGTCAAGTGATTTACATGTTGTAAATGGTGTTATGAACTTGTCCAAAAAATTCCGTCCTTCCATTGCTCAGCGGACCCTACTGAATAGAGGCCTGACCTTTATCCCCACAAAAGGCTATAACAAAAATCTAAAATTACAGTGTAAATATGACATTCAGCAGTACCATAGGAGGATCAAATTGGCTGCCTTTTATGGAGATAAAAATGAGTCTCGATCTCAGCCCTTCACTCCAAAATCATACTGGTCACCACCCAATGCTCAGCTTCCATCCCAAATTCTTAATTTGATCAAAACAGATAATGAATATTTTCAAAACCACTTTAATATAGGACGACTTAAGTCCAATTTGACAGTAGAAGAGATAAAGGCCCTGACAGAATTGAAAGGAAACAAACAAATTATCATTAAACCAGCAGACAAAGGAAGCGCAGTCGTAATTTTGGATAGAGAACAGTATTTGGAGGAAGGTTACAGACAATTGAACGACAAAACATACTATTTGAAACTAAAAAAACCCATTTACCACGAAACAGTACCACTAGTGGAAAAGATTATTAATAATTTGAACCAAAAGAAATTTATAAACCTAAAACAAAAGACCTATTTACTGGGCTCCGCTGAGCCAAGAGGAAGGCTTTTTTACATGCTGCCTAAGATCCACAAGGATCCGGCGAAATGGAGTGTCCCCTTTCAGGTGCCCCCAGGACGACCAATCGTTTCAGACTGTGATAGTGAGACGTATTATACAGCTGAATACCTGGATTATTTCCTGACTCCTTTATCCACAAAACATGCAAGCTATATCAAAGATACATATGATTTTGTGGATAAAGTGAAGCAAATAGAAGTCCCCATTGATGCTTTTCTGTTTTCCATAGACATTGACAGCCTTTACACAAACATTGACATTGGTGAAGGCATTGACTCCATTAAGAGAGTCTTTCAAAGATACCCGGATAAGAAAAGGCCAGAAAAAGAATTATTACAACTTTTAGAAATAAACCTCACAAGGAACGATTTTGAATTCAATGGTGACTTCTATTTACAAATCAAGGGGACAGCTATGGGGAAAAAGTTTGCCCCAGCATATGCAAACATCTTCATGGCAGAGTGGGAAACTGCTGCACTAAATAAATGCATAAAGAAACCACTGCATTATTATCGCTTTCTGGACGACATATGGGGTGTCTGGCAACATTCTGAGCAGGACTTTGAGATGTTTCTTAAAATTTTAAATGACCACAATGCTTCTATTAAGCTTAAATCAACCATCAGTAAGACCTCTATTGATTTCCTTGACACGACCACCTTTAAGGGCACAAACTTCATAAATGACCACAAATTGGACATAAAGGTATTCTTTAAACCCACAGACACTCACGCCCTATTATTTAAAACAAGCTTTCATCCCAAGCACACATTTGCAGGAATTGTCAAATCCCAACTGCTTAGATTCCACAGAATCTGCACACAAAAATCTGATTTTGGAACTGCTGTCAAAATCCTATTCTCTGCTCTCTCCACTAGAGGGTACCAGTGGTCTTTCCTAAGGAGGTGCTTCAAATCATTTCTGCTGACAAAGCCAATTGATGTTTCCCCTTTACTTCCAGTGGTCATCACTTATGCCCCTTGCACCTGCAAATTGGTCAGGGCTATTAAGAACAATTTTCAGAACCTGTCTCGGGATGTCCAGACACTCCATACTCACAGAGTGATTGCTGCCTTCAGGAGGCATAAAAATCTGGGTGATCTCCTCATTAGAGCCCAAATCACACCTCTCTCTGTGCCTAGACAGAGACATCAAGGACAATTTTTCCAACATCACAGATTGGTCCGCAGCCACTCCAATGGCCAGGTTTTTCTGTCTTTGTGCAAAGGGACACCGAGGTCAAAAAATTGTGTATATTTGATTACGTGTAGGAGATGTGGGATCCAGTATGTGGGAGAAACAGGTAACACACTGCTCACCAGATTCACTCAACACAGGTACAATATCACACGAAAAAAGAACATTCACACCCACCTGGTCAAACATTTTTTATTGCATGGCTGGGATTCTGTCACAGCGACAGTCATTCAGATCAATCCGAGGTGGGCAACACAACAGAGATGGAGAGCTGAGAGGATGTGGATTGCTAAACTGAATACAGTTTATCCACATGGCCTCAATGAAAAGGGTTTTAGGAGGTATTAATTCAACACCATGTATATAGTTAATATTTCATTTTTGTTATGTGTGACTTTATGGATATTTTGTCACTGTACTTGGGACCTCGGCTTCTTTCATGTCTCACAGGGGAACATCCTGGCCCTGAAACTGACCCTGACCCTAACCTCAGTGACCTCTATAATAATTTGACCTCCTGCCCTAAACCTAACCACTTGCCACTCTGATTGGACACGTGAGTTGGTCATCCCCCACCCCTTGAGTGGACCCTAAGCCTAACCTCCACACCCCTCCTCCCCCCACCTCTCTAACTGCATCTATTACATTCCATTTGGAATTCCACTGGGGGGGTCCTGGGCGCCTGAGATGGGAGCAGGTATGGTCTGTGCATTGGAGCACGGCCCCCTTCGGGGACCGTGCCCCCAACTTTGATCTCCCCTAACCGGCCTGTGCCGCCTGACTACCCGCTTGGGTTATTCTGGGGCCCCTCACTGTGATGCTCTGTTGATTCCATTTATGGTATTTTTTCTTTGACCCTCATATGGAGGTGGATTTATTATGAAAACGTTATATGTTTCTGTTCATAAGTTAAGGTCATTTTGTATGTATATATTTGGACCTGTTCATATCATCAACACTATAAGGGTTGTGATGGTATCCCTCTAACTCTCACATGTAGAGTAACTTGTTTTGAAAACTGTATATATCTCGATTGACTAATCATTGCACTTCACAAATGTCCCTGAACGCAACACACGGACGAAGAACCAATCAACTCGGACTTTTTCAAAGGGACCTCTGACGTACGGAGCATGACCTCCTCTCATTGGTTGTTGAGACCCGCAAGATTTAAAAATGGACTTGCGCAGTATATACACCTGCGAAATAGACTATATCCATGTGTTTTTACACTGTTCTCTGTTTCTGAGCAAGCCAGCCTGAAGAAGGTTTATCACAAACCGAAACGTCGCGACCTTGGCTTGTATTATATGATTTTTGTATATATTTTTTGTATATATTTTCTACAGTTTGCTTTATTGAATTTGAGCAATAAATAAACGCTCATTTATCATAAAGTCGGTAGCACGAGTCATCCGTGGGCGCAGCATCGCCTAGCATTACCTACACGACCGGTGGAGAAGAGAGGTTGTAGTTAAAGCCATCAGCGGCGATACAACCATGCCCACATTCACAACGGATGACCAGTGGACCGTTGTTCGGCGGCGCAGAGACCGGAGAAGAGATCGCGGCTGGGCAGCTGAGGGGTACGTACACAGGTCCCCCCGCCGCAGCAGTTATCCATCTCGTACAGGTCGGAGGACCTACGCGGCCGCCGTGAGAGGAGAACGCCGCAGCGGTGAGCGACACTTCCTCCACGCACCACAGCGGAGATGGGAGGAAGCACGGCCCGCGACAGACCGCTATGCAGCCGAACGGTGGAGCCGGAGAGGAGAGCGCGGCTGGACAGCCGTGGAGGACACACGCAGACCGCCCCGACACACCAGTTACCCATCTCGGGAGGCTCGGAGAACCTACGCGGCGGTCGTAAGGGGAGAACATCGCAGCGGTGAGCGACACTTCTTCCACGCACCACAACGGAGATGGGAGAGAGAACGGCCCGCGACGGACCGTTATGCAGCCGAACAGAGGGGTCGGGGAGGAGAGCGCGGCTGGACAGCCGTGGAGAACGCACGCAGACCGCCCCGACACACCAGTTACCCATCTCGAGAGACTCGGAGGATTCATGCAGCGGCCGTGAGAGAGGAGCGCCGCAGTGATGATCCAGATTTCTTCCACGCGCCACAGCGACGTCAGAGGGAACGACAGCAGACGACACGTCGCTTTGCAACCGGACCAGGGAATCGGACCGGACGGGACCGACGCTTTGAACGGAGACCAGCTCAGGACAACCGGTATGTGAGAAACACTCGAATTGAACGAGCTGGTCCTCCTGTTCACAAAATACCGTCGGAGGATCCAGACTTTTCTGCGAAAGTCCGCGTCATTCACAGACTGATAAAAGCTGTACATCACTTAAAGAATGTGACTAATGACAATTATCCTCCTTCGCTAAATAAAATAACACACAATCTAAAGACTGTCATTAAGCCAGCAGTCCCCACGAAAAAAACACAGACCAGGATTGAGGAGAACGCAAAAAATTGGGCCAGCACGACCATGATGATTCTCCGGCAACATTACACTCAGAGTGTGGAGGAGGAGATCAAATGTCTCTCTGAGTTTTCCAAACAGGATTGGGAGGGCCCGTTTCAAATAGCCGCCTCCTGGGCTAGGAGGAACCTGGGCCGCCGCCTCCTACCAGACTCTCTGGAACAGGCCAGAGCTGAGATCGTAGCCAAGTGGAGTGACCTGGGACCTACCACTGCTACAGAGGAGGAGGACACCACCACGACAACTACACGGGGGACAAGAGGTTGTGTGATGAGACTGCAGCAGGACACCATTGAACTCCTTAGCGAGGTAACGCAGCCTGATGCTATTATCACACAAACCGCCCCGATACAGACCGGCGCTGGTCGGATGGTGACTGTTTCTGCACAGGTGCACGCCCCGCCCGCACCATGCAGAACTTCCAAAACAACAACGGCAACGATGACTGACCACGTCGCGGGGGACTGGTCGCCCTTCGGTGAGACGGAGCAGCAGCCAGAGAGGGAACCAACACCTTCCCCTCCTCTGGAGCCTTTACAACTAACGGAGCCAAATCTGGAGACTCCGAAAGACCAGAGAGTGGGCAGGCTCTTGGCCTCGCTTCAAGAGACAACATGCCAGGAACGACCACTTTCCCCCTCCACCCAAACACCACAACCTGATCAGGTGTCACACACTGAGGTGCTGGACCTCACACAGGGGGAATCCACCCCTGTTAAGGCAAGACGCATTGGCCCTGTGAAAGGGTTTAAACCACAAACAGCTTCTCACCTGGGCCCACCTCGCAGCGGTTTAGACAGACTCAGCTCCTGTGTGCAAACTCGGCTCCAGATTCAGCCAGCAGAAGGATCACCATCTCCTCCACCATCTCTTCCTTCTTCACCAGCCTTACCGGGACAGCAGGTGAGGACCCCGACCAGACATCCCAACACATACAGGAAGCTGACAGACTGGCATCTACGCGTCGGGGACCCCTGGCTAATCGTCGGCGATTCCAATGTTAGCAAATTGCCTCCCTTTGCAACCGACAGCCTTCAGATTGACAGTTTTCCGGGTGCCAAATGGTGGCATGCAGAGTTCATCCTACAGAAGGCCACTATTGACACTACGGTGACACATCTGATCCTGTCTTTTGGCATTAACAACAGGTCCCAGAGAGACAAAAATGTGCCTGTTCTAGAACTAAAGAGAGTCCTAAAGACAGCCCGGGAGAAATTCCCTGAGGCTGACATTTATGTGCCTGAGGTTAACTTTTCCTCTGCTCTCCCTCAGATCGAACAGGACACTTTGCTGCATATGAACACCTTTATTACAGGTTTAAAAGAGCACATTCCAGCCCTCGCCCCAGACAGCTTCTCCACAGAAGATGATGATGTTCACTGGTCGCTTGAAACTGCAGAGGCAATGCTTCAGCACTGGGAGAAGTATGTAAATGGGGAATCCCCACAAGCCTGAGACGGGAGGGGTCAAGTGATTTACATGTTGTAAATGGTGTTATGAACTTGTCCAAAAAATTCCGTCCTTCCATTGCTCAGCGGACCCTACTGAATAGAGGCCTGACCTTTATCCCCACAAAAGGCTATAACAAAAATCTAAAATTACAGTGTAAATATGACATTCAGCAGTACCATAGGAGGATCAAATTGGCTGCCTTTTATGGAGATAAAAATGAGTCTCGATCTCAGCCCTTCACTCCAAAATCATACTGGTCACCACCCAATGCTCAGCTTCCATCCCAAATTCTTAATTTGATCAAAACAGATAATGAATATTTTCAAAACCACTTTAATATAGGACGACTTAAGTCCAATTTGACAGTAGAAGAGATAAAGGCCCTGACAGAATTGAAAGGAAACAAACAAATTATCATTAAACCAGCAGACAAAGGAAGCGCAGTCGTAATTTTGGATAGAGAACAGTATTTGGAGGAAGGTTACAGACAATTGAACGACAAAACATACTATTTGAAACTAAAAAAACCCATTTACCACGAAACAGTACCACTAGTGGAAAAGATTATTAATAATTTGAACCAAAAGAAATTTATAAACCTAAAACAAAAGACCTATTTACTGGGCTCCGCTGAGCCAAGAGGAAGGCTTTTTTACATGCTGCCTAAGATCCACAAGGATCCGGCGAAATGGAGTGTCCCCTTTCAGGTGCCCCCAGGACGACCAATCGTTTCAGACTGTGATAGTGAGACGTATTATACAGCTGAATACCTGGATTATTTCCTGACTCCTTTATCCACAAAACATGCAAGCTATATCAAAGATACATATGATTTTGTGGATAAAGTGAAGCAAATAGAAGTCCCCATTGATGCTTTTCTGTTTTCCATAGACATTGACAGCCTTTACACAAACATTGACATTGGTGAAGGCATTGACTCCATTAAGAGAGTCTTTCAAAGATACCCGGATAAGAAAAGGCCAGAAAAAGAATTATTACAACTTTTAGAAATAAACCTCACAAGGAACGATTTTGAATTCAATGGTGACTTCTATTTACAAATCAAGGGGACAGCTATGGGGAAAAAGTTTGCCCCAGCATATGCAAACATCTTCATGGCAGAGTGGGAAACTGCTGCACTAAATAAATGCATAAAGAAACCACTGCATTATTATCGCTTTCTGGACGACATATGGGGTGTCTGGCAACATTCTGAGCAGGACTTTGAGATGTTTCTTAAAATTTTAAATGACCACAATGCTTCTATTAAGCTTAAATCAACCATCAGTAAGACCTCTATTGATTTCCTTGACACGACCACCTTTAAGGGCACAAACTTCATAAATGACCACAAATTGGACATAAAGGTATTCTTTAAACCCACAGACACTCACGCCCTATTATTTAAAACAAGCTTTCATCCCAAGCACACATTTGCAGGAATTGTCAAATCCCAACTGCTTAGATTCCACAGAATCTGCACACAAAAATCTGATTTTGGAACTGCTGTCAAAATCCTATTCTCTGCTCTCTCCACTAGAGGGTACCAGTGGTCTTTCCTAAGGAGGTGCTTCAAATCATTTCTGCTGACAAAGCCAATTGATGTTTCCCCTTTACTTCCAGTGGTCATCACTTATGCCCCTTGCACCTGCAAATTGGTCAGGGCTATTAAGAACAATTTTCAGAACCTGTCTCGGGATGTCCAGACACTCCATACTCACAGAGTGATTGCTGCCTTCAGGAGGCATAAAAATCTGGGTGATCTCCTCATTAGAGCCCAAATCACACCTCTCTCTGTGCCTAGACAGAGACATCAAGGACAATTTTTCCAACATCACAGATTGGTCCGCAGCCACTCCAATGGCCAGGTTTTTCTGTCTTTGTGCAAAGGGACACCGAGGTCAAAAAATTGTGTATATTTGATTACGTGTAGGAGATGTGGGATCCAGTATGTGGGAGAAACAGGTAACACACTGCTCACCAGATTCACTCAACACAGGTACAATATCACACGAAAAAAGAACATTCACACCCACCTGGTCAAACATTTTTTATTGCATGGCTGGGATTCTGTCACAGCGACAGTCATTCAGATCAATCCGAGGTGGGCAACACAACAGAGATGGAGAGCTGAGAGGATGTGGATTGCTAAACTGAATACAGTTTATCCACATGGCCTCAATGAAAAGGGTTTTAGGAGGTATTAATTCAACACCATGTATATAGTTAATATTTCATTTTTGTTATGTGTGACTTTATGGATATTTTGTCACTGTACTTGGGACCTCGGCTTCTTTCATGTCTCACAGGGGAACATCCTGGCCCTGAAACTGACCCTGACCCTAACCTCAGTGACCTCTATAATAATTTGACCTCCTGCCCTAAACCTAACCACTTGCCACTCTGATTGGACACGTGAGTTGGTCATCCCCCACCCCTTGAGTGGACCCTAAGCCTAACCTCCACACCCCTCCTCCCCCCACCTCTCTAACTGCATCTATTACATTCCATTTGGAATTCCACTGGGGGGGTCCTGGGCGCCTGAGATGGGAGCAGGTATGGTCTGTGCATTGGAGCACGGCCCCCTTCGGGGACCGTGCCCCCAACTTTGATCTCCCCTAACCGGCCTGTGCCGCCTGACTACCCGCTTGGGTTATTCTGGGGCCCCTCACTGTGATGCTCTGTTGATTCCATTTATGGTATTTTTTCTTTGACCCTCATATGGAGGTGGATTTATTATGAAAACGTTATATGTTTCTGTTCATAAGTTAAGGTCATTTTGTATGTATATATTTGGACCTGTTCATATCATCAACACTATAATGGTTGTGATGGTATCCCTCTAACTCTCACATGTAGAGTAACTTGTTTTGAAAACTGTATATATCTCGATTGACTAATCATTGCACTTCACAAATGTCCCTGAACGCAACACACGGACGAAGAACCAATCAACTCGGACTTTTTCAAAGGGACCTCTGACGTACGGAGCATGACCTCCTCTCATTGGTTGTTGAGACCCGCAAGATTTAAAAATGGACTTGCGCAGTATATACACCTGCGAAATAGACTATATCCATGTGTTTTTACACTGTTCTCTGTTTCTGAGCAAGCCAGCCTGAAGAAGGTTTATCACAAACCGAAACGTCGCGACCTTGGCTTGTATTATATGATTTTTGTATATATTTTTTGTATATATTTTCTACAGTTTGCTTTATTGAATTTGAGCAATAAATAAACGCTCATTTATCATAAAGTCGGTAGCACGAGTCATCCGTGGGCGCAGCATCGCCTAGCATTACCTACACGACCGGTGGAGAAGAGAGGTTGTAGTTAAAGCCATCAGCGGCGATACAACCATGCCCACATTCACAACGGATGACCAGTGGACCGTTGTTCGGCGGCGCAGAGACCGGAGAAGAGATCGCGGCTGGGCAGCTGAGGGGTACGTACACAGGTCCCCCGCCGCAGCAGTTATCCATCTCGTACAGGTCGGAGGACCTACGCGGCCGCCGTGAGAGGAGAACGCCGCAGCGGTGAGCGACACTTCCTCCACGCACCACAGCGGAGATGGGAGGAAGCACGGCCCGCGACAGACCGCTATGCAGCCGAACGGTGGAGCCGGAGAGGAGAGCGCGGCTGGACAGCCGTGGAGGACACACGCAGACCGCCCCGACACACCAGTTACCCATCTCGGGAGGCTCGGAGACCTACGCGGCGGTCGTAAGGGGGAGAACATCGCAGCGGTGAGCGACACTTCTTCCACGCACCACAACGGAGATGGGAGAGAGAACGGCCCGCGACGGACCGTTATGCAGCCGAACAGAGGGGTCGGGGAGGAGAGCGCGGCTGGACAGCCGTGGAGAAACGCACGCAGACCGCCCCGACACACCAGTTACCCATCTCGAGAGACTCGGGAGGATTCATGCAGCGGCCGTGAGAGAGGAGCGCCGCAGTGATGATCCAGATTTCTTCCACGCGCCACAGCGACGTCAGAAGGGAACGACAGCAGACGACACGTCGCTTTGCAACCGGACCAGGGAATCGGACCGGACGGGACCGACGCTTTGAACGGAGACCAGCTCAGGACAACCGGTATGTGAGAAACACTCGAATTGAACGAGCTGGTCCTCCTGTTCACAAATCCCGTCGGAGGATCCAGACTTTTCTGCGAAAGTCCGCGTCATTCACAGACTGATCTCTCT
>NC_140627.1:35534920-35597420 GCF_057382275.1 Copadichromis virginalis
AGAGAGATAAAATTGTAAAGATTTTAGGGCCAGATTAGATCAGGGGGTATATAAAATAGGGCCAAAATCCAAATTTAGGGTGGGTAATTTAAGATAAACAAATTGGTTAGGGTTAGGATAAATGACTGGGGTAGGGCATAGATGCTGGATTGAGCGTTAACTAGGAGTGAGACCCAAAGACCAACCGGAGCGAGGCACTGGCTGGTTAGGATTGAAGAAAAGAACCTGTCCCTCCCCGAAGGAGGAACAGGGCGTGCACGGGCCATCAACCCGATGGTCCGCAGCCTCACATCCCTCTACCTCCATAATTGTTTTTAAATTTGAAAGGTAAGTATTTTCTTTTTTACAGGTTCAAGGTAAGTATTTTCTTTTTTTGCAGGTCCTGATTCACCGTGTCCGTTACTTGGTTTGGTGTTAATAAAGAATTTTTAATCCCAATTTGTTTTCTGTGTGGTCTTTTAATTTAGTTTTAACGTGTCTCTGATTTGAGCTTTTAAGGAAAACCAATAAAACATAAATTAAAACATGAATAAAATCCCCCAAAATAACAAACTAAACAAACAAACTAACGTAAAATAGAAAAAATTAAATGAGTATGCCCTTGTCGCGACGTTTCGAAGGTGTTGCTTCTTCCTCAGGCGAGGGCATACTGAAGAGCTCTGTGTTTGAGCCTCCTATTTATACTCCCCCTCTGATCCCGCCTCCTTGGCTTCCTGTGGCTTTCTTATAGTATGTTTTTCAGCTCATTGCTTTTTTCCAATTCTGCCAGACTTTTTGGCTCTCATTTTTCCCTTTTTCTTTCTTTCTTCTTTTCCAGTCTTCTCCTCTTTCCCCTTTTAACTTTTCCTTTTTCATCATCCTTTTCTTCCCTTTTCTTGACCTCTGCCCTTTACCCTTCCTTTTGGCCTACATCTGTCCTCTTTCTCTTCCGAATTTTGGGTTCCTACTAATGCCGACTTGGCTTTTACTACAAACTCTCAACCCTGCTTGGGGAGGACTCAACCCGACTTGGGGAGTAAATTTAGAAAGGCGATGTGACTTTGGGTTAGGCTTTAGGTTTCAGCTGGGATTAGGATTACTTGGGCTTCAGATCCAGTACTGGGGTGAGGTTTAAGATTCAATTTCCAAAAATGAAGTAGAAATGGGATTATTCAAAATTGTAAAGATTTTAGGGCCAGATTAGATCAGGGGGTATATAAAATAGGGCCAAAATCCAAATTTAGGGTGGGTAATTTAAGATAAACAAATTGGTTAGGGTTAGGATAAATGACTGGGGTAGGGCATAGATGCTGGATTGAGCGTTAACTAGGAGTGAGACCCAAAGACCAACCGGAGCGAGGCACTGGCTGGTTAGGATTGAAGAAAAGAACCTGTCCCTCCCGAAGGAGGAACAGGGCGTGCACGGGCCATCAACCCCGATGGTCCGCAGCCTCACATCCCTCTACCTCCATAATTGTTTTTAAATTTGAAAGGTAAGTATTTTCTTTTTTACAGGTTCAAGGTAAGTATTTTCTTTTTTTGCAGGTCCTGATTCACCGTGTCCGTTACTTGGTTTGGTGTTAATAAAGAATTTTAAATCCCAATTTGTTTTCTGTGTGGTCTTTTAATTTAGTTTTAACGTGTCTCTGATTTGAGCTTTTAAGGAAAACCAATAAAACATAAATTAAAACATGAAATAAAATCCCCCAAAATAACAAACTAAAACAACAAACTAACGTAAAATAGAAAAAAATTAAATGAGTATGCCCTTGTCGCGACGTTTCGAAGGTGTTGCTTCTTCCTCAGGCGAGGGCATACTGAAGAGCTCTGTGTTTGAGCCTCCTATTTATAACTCCCCCTCTGATCCCGCCTCCTTGGCTTCCTGTGGCTTTCTTATAGTATGTTTTTCAGCTCATTGCTTTTTTCCAATTCTGCCAGACTTTTTGGCTCTCATTTTTCCCTTTTCTTTCTTTCTTCTTTTCCAGTCTTCTCCTCTTTCCCCTTTTAACTTTTCCTTTTTCATCATCCTTTTCTTCCCTTTTCTTGACCTCTGCCCTTTACCCTTCCTTTTGGCCTACATCTGTCCTCTTTCTCTTCCGAATTTTGGGTTCCTACTAATGCCGACTTGGCTTTTACTACAAACTCTCAACCCTGCTTGGGGAGGACTCAACCCGACTTGGGGAGTAAATTTAGAAAGGCGATGTGACTTTGGGTTAGGCTTTAGGTTTCAGCTGGGATTAGGATTACTTGGGCTTCAGATCCAGTACTGGGGTGAGGTTTAAGATTCAATTTCCAAAAATGAAGTAGAAAATGGGATTATTCAAAATTGTAAAGATTTTAGGGCCAGATTAGATCAGGGGGTATATAAAATAGGGCCAAAATCCAAATTTAGGGTGGGTAATTTAAGATAAACAAATTGGTTAGGGTTAGGATAAATGACTGGGGTAGGGCATAGATGCTGGATTGAGCGTTAACTAGGAGTGAGACCCAAAGACCAACCGGAGCGAGGCACTGGCTGGTTAGGATTGAAGAAAAGAACCTGTCCCTCCCGAAGGAGGAACAGGGCGTGCACGGGCCATCAACCCCGATGGTCCGCAGCCTCACATCCCTCTACCTCCATAATTGTTTTTAAATTTGGAAAGGTAAGTATTTTCTTTTTTACAGGTTCAAGGTAAGTATTTTCTTTTTTTGCAGGTCCTGATTCACCGTGTCCGTTACTTGGTTTGGTGTTAATAAAGAATTTTTAATCCCAATTTGTTTTCTGTGTGGTCTTTTAATTTAGTTTTAACGTGTCTCTGATTTGAGCTTTTAAGGAAAACCAATAAAACATAAATTAAAACATGAAATAAAATCCCCCAAAATAACAAACTAAAACAACAAACTAACGTAAAATAGAAAAAATTAAATGAGTATGCCCTTGTCGCGACGTTTCGAAGGTGTTGCTTCTTCCTCAGGCGAGGGCATACTGAAGAGCTCTGTGTTTGAGCCTCCTATTTATACTCCCCTCTGATCCCGCCTCCTTGGCTTCCTGTGGCTTTCTTATAGTATGTTTTTCAGCTCATTGCTTTTTTCCAATTCTGCCAGACTTTTTGGCTCTCATTTTTCCTTTTTCTTTCTTTCTTCTTTTCCAGTCTTCTCCTCTTTCCCCTTTTAACTTTTCCTTTTTCATCATCCTTTTCTTCCCTTTTCTTGACCTCTGCCCTTTACCCTTCCTTTTGGCCTACATCTGTCCTCTTTCTCTTCCGAATTTTGGGTTCCTACTAATGCCGACTTGGCTTTTACTACAAACTCTCAACCCTGCTTGGGGAGGACTCAACCCGACTTGGGGAGTAAATTTAGAAAGGCGATGTGACTTTGGGTTAGGCTTTAGGTTTCAGCTGGGATTAGGATTACTTGGGCTTCAGATCCAGTACTGGGGTGAGGTTTAAGATTCAATTTCCAAAAATGAAGTAGAAATGGGATTATTCAAAATTGTAAAGATTTTAGGGCCAGATTAGATCAGGGGGTATATAAAATAGGGCCAAAATCCAAATTTAGGGTGGGTAATTTAAGATAAACAAATTGGTTAGGGTTAGGATAAATGACTGGGGTAGGGCATAGATGCTGGATTGAGCGTTAACTAGGAGTGAGACCCAAAGACCAACCGGAGCGAGGCACTGGCTGGTTAGGATTGAAGAAAGAACCTGTCCCTCCCGAAGGAGGAACAGGGCGTGCACGGGCCATCAACCCCGATGGTCCGCAGCCTCACATCCCTCTACCTCCATAATTGTTTTTAAATTTGAAAGGTAAGTATTTCTTTTTTACAGGTTCAAGGTAAGTATTTTCTTTTTTTGCAGGTCCTGATTCACCGTGTCCGTTACTTGGTTTGGTGTTAATAAAGAATTTTTAATCCCAATTTGTTTTCTGTGTGGTCTTTTAATTTAGTTTTAACGTGTCTCTGATTTGAGCTTTTAAGGAAAACCAATAAAACATAAATTAAAACATGAAATAAAATCCCCCAAAATAACAAACTAAAACAACAAACTAACGTAAAATAGAAAAAATTAAATGAGTATGCCCTTGTCGGACGTTTCGAAGGTGTTGCTTCTTCCTCAGGCGAGGGCATACTGAAGAGCTCTGTGTTTGAGCCTCCTATTTATACTCCCCCTCTGATCCCGCCTCCTTGGCTTCCTGTGGCTTTCTTATAGTATGTTTTTCAGCTCATTGCTTTTTTCCAATTCTGCCAGACTTTTTGGCTCTCATTTTTCCCTTTTTCTTTCTTTCTTCTTTTCCAGTCTTCTCCTCTTTCCCCTTTTAACTTTTCCTTTTCATCATCCTTTTCTTCCCTTTTCTTGACCTCTGCCCTTTACCCTTCCTTTTGGCCTACATCTGTCCTCTTTCTCTTCCGAATTTTGGGTTCCTACTAATGCCGACTTGGCTTTTACTACAAACTCTCAACCCTGCTTGGGAGGACTCAACCCGACTTGGGGAGTAAATTTAGAAAGGCGATGTGACTTTGGGTTAGGCTTTAGGTTTCAGCTGGGATTAGGATTACTTGGGCTTCAGATCCAGTACTGGGGTGAGGTTTAAGATTCAATTTCCAAAAATGAAGTAGAAATGGGATTATTCAAAATTGTAAAGATTTTAGGGCCAGATTAGATCAGGGGGTATATAAAATAGGGCCAAAATCCAAATTTAGGGTGGGTAATTTAAGATAAACAAATTGGTTAGGGTTAGGATAAATGACTGGGGTAGGGCATAGATGCTGGATTGAGCGTTAACTAGGAGTGAGACCCAAAGACCAACCGGAGCGAGGCACTGGCTGGTTAGGATTGAAGAAAAGAACCTGTCCCTCCCGAAGGAGGAACAGGGCGTGCACGGGCCATCAACCCCGATGGTCCGCAGCCTCACATCCCTCTACCTCCATAATTGTTTTTAAATTTGAAAGGTAAGTATTTTCTTTTTTACAGGTTCAAGGTAAGTATTTTCTTTTTTTGCAGGTCCTGATTCACCGTGTCCGTTACTTGGTTTGGTGTTAATAAAGAATTTTTAATCCCAATTTGTTTTCTGTGTGGTCTTTTAATTAGTTTTAACGTGTCTCTGATTTGAGCTTTTAAGGAAAACCAATAAAACATAAATTAAAACATGAAATAAAATCCCCCAAAATAACAAACTAAAACAACAAACTAACGTAAAATAGAAAAATTAAATGAGTATGCCTTGTCGCGACGTTTCGAAGGTGTTGCTTCTTCCTCAGGCGAGGGCATACTGAAGAGCTCTGTGTTTGAGCCTCCTATTTATACTCCCCCCTCTGATCCCGCCTCCTTGGCTTCCTGTGGCTTTCTTATAGTATGTTTTTCAGCTCATTGCTTTTTTCCAATTCTGCCAGACTTTTTGGCTCTCATTTTTCCCTTTTTCTTTCTTTCTTCTTTTCCAGTCTTCTCCTCTTTCCCCTTTTAACTTTTCCTTTTTCATCATCCTTTTCTTCCCTTTTCTTGACCTCTGCCCTTTACCCTTCCTTTTGGCCTACATCTGTCCTCTTTCTCTTCCGAATTTTGGGTTCCTACTAATGCCGACTTGGCTTTTACTACAAACTCTCAACCCTGCTTGGGGAGGACTCAACCCGACTTGGGGAGTAAATTTAGAAAGGCGATGTGACTTTGGGTTAGGCTTTAGGTTTCAGCTGGGATTAGGATTACTTGGGCTTCAGATCCAGTACTGGGGTGAGGTTTAAGATTCAATTTCCAAAAATGAAGTAGAAATGGGATTATTCAAAATTGTAAAGATTTTAGGGCCAGATTAGATCAGGGGGTATATAAAATAGGGCCAAAATCCAAATTTAGGGTGGGTAATTTAAGATAAACAAATTGGTTAGGGTTAGGATAAATGACTGGGGTAGGGCATAGATGCTGGATTGAGCGTTAACTAGGAGTGAGACCCAAAGACCAACCGGAGCGAGGCACTGGCTGGTTAGGATTGAAGAAAAGAACCTGTCCCTCCCGAAGGAGGAACAGGGCGTGCACGGGCCATCAACCCCGATGGTCCGCAGCCTCACATCCCTCTACCTCCATAATTGTTTTTAAATTTGAAAGGTAAGTATTTTCTTTTTTACAGGTTCAAGGTAAGTATTTTCTTTTTTTGCAGGTCCTGATTCACCGTGTCCGTTACTTGGTTTGGTGTTAATAAAGAATTTTTAATCCCAATTTGTTTTCTGTGTGGTCTTTTAATTTAGTTTTAACGTGTCTCTGATTTGAGCTTTTAAGGAAAACCAATAAAACATAAATTAAAACATGAAATAAAATCCCCCAAAATAACAAACTAAAACAACAAACTAACGTAAAATAGAAAAAATTAAATGAGTATGCCCTTGTCGCGACGTTTCGAAGGTGTTGCTTCTTCCTCAGGCGAGGGCATACTGAAGAGCTCTGTGTTTGAGCCTCCTATTTATACTCCCCCTCTGATCCCGCCTCCTTGGCTTCCTGTGGCTTTCTTATAGTATGTTTTTCAGCTCATTGCTTTTTTCCAATTCTGCCAGACTTTTTGGCTCTCATTTTTCCCTTTTTCTTTCTTTCTTCTTTTCAGTCTTCTCCTCTTTCCCCTTTTAACTTTTCCTTTTTCATCATCCTTTTCTTCCCTTTTCTTGACCTCTGCCCTTTACCCTTCCTTTTGGCCTACATCTGTCCTCTTTCTCTTCCGAATTTTGGGTTCCTACTAATGCCGACTTGGCTTTTACTACAAACTCTCAACCCTGCTTGGGGAGGACTCAACCCGACTTGGGGAGTAAATTTAGAAAGGCGATGTGACTTTGGGTTAGGCTTTAGGTTTCAGCTGGGATTAGGATTACTTGGGCTTCAGATCCAGTACTGGGGTGAGGTTTAAGATTCAATTTCCAAAAATGAAGTAGAAATGGGATTATTCAAAATTGTAAAGATTTTAGGGCCAGATTAGATCAGGGGGTATATAAAATAGGGCCAAAATCCAAATTTAGGGTGGGTAATTTAAGATAAACAAATTGGTTAGGGTTAGGATAAATGACTGGGGTAGGGCATAGATGCTGGATTGAGCGTTAACTAGGAGTGAGACCCAAAGACCAACCGGAGCGAGGCACTGGCTGGTTAGGATTGAAGAAAAGAACCTGTCCCTCCCGAAGGAGGAACAGGGCGTGCACGGGCCATCAACCCCGATGGTCCGCAGCCTCACATCCCTCTACCTCCATAATTGTTTTTAAATTTGAAAGGTAAGTATTTTCTTTTTTACAGGTTCAAGGTAAGTATTTTCTTTTTTGCAGGTCCTGATTCACCGTGTCCGTTACTTGGTTTGGTGTTAATAAAGAATTTTTAATCCCAATTTGTTTTCTGTGTGGTCTTTTAATTTAGTTTTAACGTGTCTCTGATTTGAGCTTTTAAGGAAAACCAATAAAACATAAATTAAAACATGAAATAAAATCCCCCAAAATAACAAACTAAAACAACAAACTAACGTAAAATAGAAAAAATTAAATGAGTATGCCCTTGTCGCGACGTTTCGAAGGTGTTGCTTCTTCCTCAGGCGAGGGCATACTGAAGAGCTCTGTGTTTGAGCCTCCTATTTATACTCCCCCTCTGATCCCGCCTCCTTGGCTTCCTGTGGCTTTCTTATAGTATGTTTTTCAGCTCATTGCTTTTTTCCAATTCTGCCAGACTTTTTGGCTCTCATTTTTCCCTTTTCTTTCTTTCTTCTTTTCCAGTCTTCTCCTCTTTCCCCTTTTAACTTTTCCTTTTTCATCATCCTTTTCTTCCCTTTTCTTGACCTCTGCCCTTTACCCTTCCTTTTGGCCTACATCTGTCCTCTTTCTCTTCCGAATTTTGGGTTCCTACTAATGCCGACTTGGCTTTTACTACAAACTCTCAACCCTGCTTGGGGAGGACTCAACCCGACTTGGGGAGTAAATTTAGAAAGGCGATGTGACTTTGGGTTAGGCTTTAGGTTTCAGCTGGGATTAGGATTACTTGGGCTTCAGATCCAGTACTGGGGTGAGGTTTAAGATTCAATTTCCAAAAATGAAGTAGAAATGGGATTATTCAAAATTGTAAAGATTTTAGGGCCAGATTAGATCAGGGGGTATATAAAATAGGGCCAAAATCCAAATTTAGGGTGGGTAATTTAAGATAAACAAATTGGTTAGGGTTAGGATAAATGACTGGGGTAGGGCATAGATGCTGGATTGAGCGTTAACTAGGAGTGAGACCCAAAGACCAACCGGAGCGAGGCACTGGCTGGTTAGGATTGAAGAAAAGAACCTGTCCCTCCCGAAGGAGGAACAGGGCGTGCACGGGCCATCAACCCCGATGGTCCGCAGCCTCACATCCCTCTACCTCCATAATTGTTTTTAAATTTGAAAGGTAAGTATTTTCTTTTTTACAGGTTCAAGGTAAGTATTTTCTTTTTTGCAGGTCCTGATTCACCGTGTCCGTTACTTGGTTTGGTGTTAATAAAGAATTTTTAATCCCAATTTGTTTTCTGTGTGGTCTTTTAATTTAGTTTTAACGTGTCTCTGATTTGAGCTTTTAAGGAAAACCAATAAAACATAAATTAAAACATGAATAAAATCCCCCAAAATAACAAACTAAAACAACAAACTAACGTAAAATAGAAAAAATTAAATGAGTATGCCCTTGTCGCGACGTTTCGAAGGTGTTGCTTCTTCCTCAGGCGGAGGGCATACTGAAGAGCTCTGTGTTTGAGCCTCCTATTTATACTCCCCCTCTGATCCCGCCTCCTTGGCTTCCTGTGGCTTTCTTATAGTATGTTTTTCAGCTCATTGCTTTTTTCCAATTCTGCCAGACTTTTTGGCTCTCATTTTTCCCTTTTTCTTTCTTTCTTCTTTTCCAGTCTTCTCCTCTTTCCCCTTTTAACTTTTCCTTTTCATCATCCTTTTCTTCCCTTTTCTTGACCTCTGCCCTTTACCCTTCCTTTTGGCCTACATCTGTCCTCTTCTCTTCCGAATTTTGGGTTCCTACTAATGCCGACTTGGCTTTTACTACAAACTCTCAACCCTGCTTGGGGAGGACTCAACCCGACTTGGGGAGTAAATTTAGAAAGGCGATGTGACTTTGGGTTAGGCTTTAGGTTTCAGCTGGGATTAGGATTACTTGGGCTTCAGATCCAGTACTGGGGTGAGGTTTAAGATTCAATTTCAAAATGAAGTAGAAATGGGATTATTCAAAATTGTAAAGATTTTAGGGCCAGATTAGATCAGGGGGTATATAAAATAGGGCCAAAATCCAAATTTAGGGTGGGTAATTTAAGATAAACAAATTGGTTAGGGTTAGGATAAATGACTGGGGTAGGGCATAGATGCTGGATTGAGCGTTAACTAGGAGTGAGACCCAAAGACCAACCGGAGCGAGGCACTGGCTGGTTAGGATTGAAGAAAAGAACCTGTCCCTCCGAAGGAGGAACAGGGCGTGCACGGGCCATCAACCCCGATGGTCCGCAGCCTCACATCCCTCTACCTCCATAATTGTTTTTAAATTTGAAAGGTAAGTATTTTCTTTTTTACAGGTTCAAGGTAAGTATTTTCTTTTTTTGCAGGTCCTGATTCACCGTGTCCCGTTACTTGGTTTGGTGTTAATAAAGAATTTTTAATCCCAATTTGTTTTCTGTGTGGTCTTTTAATTTAGTTTTAACGTGTCTCTGATTTGAGCTTTTAAGGAAAACCAATAAAACATAAATTAAAACATGAAATAAAATCCCCCAAAATAACAAACTAAAACAACAAACTAACGTAAAATAGAAAAAATTAAATGAGTATGCCCTTGTCGCGACGTTTCGAAGGTGTTGCTTCTTCCTCAGGCGAGGGCATACTGAAGAGCTCTGTGTTTGAGCCTCCTATTTATACTCCCCCTCTGATCCCGCCTCCTTGGCTTCCTGTGGCTTTCTTATAGTATGTTTTTCAGCTCATTGCTTTTTTCCAATTCTGCCAGACTTTTTGGCTCTCATTTTTCCCTTTTTCTTTCTTTCTTCTTTTCCAGTCTTCTCCTCTTTCCCCTTTTAACTTTTCCTTTTTCATCATCCTTTTCTTCCCTTTTCTTGACCTCTGCCCTTTACCCTTCCTTTGGCCTACATCTGTCCTCTTTCTCTTCCGAATTTTGGGTTCCTACTAATGCCGACTTGGCTTTTACTACAAACTCTCAACCCTGCTTGGGGAGGACTCAACCCGACTTGGGGAGTAAATTTAGAAAGGCGATGTGACTTTGGGTTAGGCTTTAGGTTTCAGCTGGGATTAGGATTACTTGGGCTTCAGATCCAGTACTGGGGTGAGGTTTAAGATTCAATTTCCAAAAATGAAGTAGAAATGGGATTATTCAAAATTGTAAAGATTTTAGGGCCAGATTAGATCAGGGGTATATAAAATAGGGCCAAAATCCAAATTTAGGGTGGGTAATTTAAGATAAACAAATTGGTTAGGGTTAGGATAAATGACTGGGGTAGGGCATAGATGCTGGATTGAGCGTTAACTAGGAGTGAGACCCAAAGACCAACCGGAGCGAGGCACTGGCTGGTTAGGATTGAAGAAAAGAACCTGTCCCTCCCGAAGGAGGAACAGGGCGTGCACGGGCCATCAACCCCGATGGTCCGCAGCCTCACATCCCTCTACCTCCATAATTGTTTTTAAATTTGAAAGGTAAGTATTTTCTTTTTTACAGGTTCAAGGTAAGTATTTTCTTTTTTGCAGGTCCTGATTCACCGTGTCCGTTACTTGGTTTGGTGTTAATAAAGAATTTTTAATCCCAATTTGTTTTCTGTGTGGTCTTTTAATTTAGTTTTAACGTGTCTCTGATTTGAGCTTTTAAGGAAAACCAATAAAACATAAATTAAAACATGAAATAAAAATCCCCCAAAATAACAAACTAAAACAACAAACTAACGTAAAATAGAAAAAATTAAATGAGTATGCCCTTGTCGCGACGTTTCGAAGGTGTTGCTTCTTCCTCAGGCGAGGGCATACTGAAGAGCTCTGTGTTTGAGCCTCCTATTTATACTCCCCCTCTGATCCCGCCTCCTTGGCTTCCTGTGGCTTTCTTATAGTATGTTTTTCAGCTCATTGCTTTTTTCCAATTCTGCCAGACTTTTTGGCTCTCATTTTTCCCTTTTTCTTTCTTTCTTCTTTTCCAGTCTTCTCCTCTTTCCCCTTTTAACTTTTCCTTTTTCATCATCCTTTTCTTCCCTTTTCTTGACCTCTGCCCTTTACCCTTCCTTTTGGCCTACATCTGTCCTCTTTCTCTTCCGAATTTTGGGTTCCTACTAATGCCGACTTGGCTTTTACTACAAACTCTCAACCCTGCTTGGGGAGGACTCAACCCGACTTGGGGAGTAAATTTAGAAAGGCGATGTGACTTTGGGTTAGGCTTTAGGTTTCAGCTGGGATTAGGATTACTTGGGCTTCAGATCCAGTACTGGGGTGAGGTTTAAGATTCAATTTCCAAAAATGAAGTAGAAATGGGATTATTCAAAATTGTAAAGATTTTAGGGCCAGATTAGATCAGGGGGTATATAAAATAGGGCCAAAATCCAAATTTAGGGTGGGTAATTTAAGATAAACAAATTGGTTAGGGTTAGGATAAATGACTGGGGTAGGGCATAGATGCTGGATTGAGCGTTAACTAGGAGTGAGACCCAAAGACCAACCGGAGCGAGGCACTGGCTGGTTAGGATTGAAGAAAAGAACCTGTCCCTCCCGAAGGAGGAACAGGGCGTGCACGGGCCATCAACCCCGATGGTCCGCAGCCTCACATCCCTCTACCTCCATAATTGTTTTTAAATTTGAAAGGTAAGTATTTTCTTTTTTACAGGTTCAAGGTAAGTATTTTCTTTTTTTGCAGGTCCTGATTCACCGTGTCCGTTACTTGGTTTGGTGTTAATAAAGAATTTTTAATCCCAATTTGTTTTCTGTGTGGTCTTTTAATTTAGTTTTAACGTGTCTCTGATTTGAGCTTTTAAGGAAAACCAATAAAACATAAATTAAAACATGAAATAAAATCCCCCCAAAATAACAAACTAAAACAACAAACTAACGTAAAATAGAAA
Organism: Copadichromis virginalis; assembly: GCF_057382275.1. NCBI lineage: Eukaryota > Metazoa > Chordata > Actinopteri > Cichliformes > Cichlidae > Copadichromis > Copadichromis virginalis. The sequence continues at coordinate 35,546,948 of NC_140627.1, forward strand.
AAATTAAATGAGTATGCCCTTGTCGCGACGTTTCGAAGGTGTTGCTTCTTCCTCAGGCGAGGGCATACTGAAGAGCTCTGTGTTTGAGCCTCCTATTTATACTCCCCCTCTGATCCCGCCTCCTTGGCTTCCTGTGGCTTTCTTATAGTATGTTTTTCAGCTCATTGCTTTTTTCCAATTCTGCCAGACTTTTTGGCTCTCATTTTTCCCTTTTTCTTTCTTTCTTCTTTTCCAGTCTTCTCCTCTTTCCCCTTTTAACTTTTCCTTTTTCATCATCCTTTTCTTCCCTTTTCTTGACCTCTGCCCTTTACCCTTCCTTTTGGCCTACATCTGTCCTCTTTCTCTTCCGAATTTTGGGTTCCTACTAATGCCGACTTGGCTTTTACTACAAACTCTCAACCCTGCTTGGGGAGGACTCAACCCGACTTGGGGAGTAAATTTAGAAAGGCGATGTGACTTTGGGTTAGGCTTTAGGTTTCAGCTGGGATTAGGATTACTTGGGCTTCAGATCCAGTACTGGGGTGAGGTTTAAGATTCAATTTCCAAAAATGAAGTAGAAATGGGATTATTCAAAATTGTAAAGATTTTAGGGCCAGATTAGATCAGGGGGTATATAAAATAGGGCCAAAATCCAAATTTAGGGTGGGTAATTTAAGATAAAACAAATTGGTTAGGGTTAGGATAAATGACTGGGGTAGGGCATAGATGCTGGATTGAGCGTTAACTAGGAGTGAGACCCAAAGACCAACCGGAGCGAGGCACTGGCTGGTTAGGATTGAAGAAAAGAACCTGTCCCTCCCGAAGGAGGAACAGGGCGTGCACGGGCCATCAACCCCGATGGTCCGCAGCCTCACATCCCTCTACCTCCATAATTGTTTTTAAATTTGAAAGGTAAGTATTTTCTTTTTTACAGGTTCAAGGTAAGTATTTTCTTTTTTGCAGGTCCTGATTCACCGTGTCCGTTACTTGGTTTGGTGTTAATAAAGAATTTTTAATCCCAATTTGTTTTCTGTGTGGTCTTTTAATTTAGTTTTAACGTGTCTCTGATTTGAGCTTTTAAGGAAAACCAATAAAACATAATTAAAACATGAAATAAAATCCCCCAAAATAACAAACTAAAACAACAAACTAACGTAAAATAGAAAAAATTAAATGAGTATGCCCTTGTCGCGACGTTTCGAAGGTGTTGCTTCTTCCTCAGGCGAGGGCATACTGAAGAGCTCTGTGTTTGAGCCTCCTATTTATACTCCCCCTCTGATCCCGCCTCCTTGGCTTCCTGTGGCTTTCTTATAGTATGTTTTTCAGCTCATTGCTTTTTTTCCAATTCTGCCAGACTTTTTGGCTCTCATTTTTCCCTTTTTCTTTCTTTCTTCTTTTCCAGTCTTCTCCTCTTTCCCCTTTTAACTTTTCCTTTTTCATCATCCTTTTCTTCCCTTTTCTTGACCTCTGCCCTTTACCCTTCCTTTTGGCCTACATCTGTCCTCTTTCTCTTCCGAATTTTGGGTTCCTACTAATGCCGACTTGGCTTTTACTACAAACTCTCAACCCTGCTTGGGGAGGACTCAACCCGACTTGGGGAGTAAATTTAGAAAGGCGATGTGACTTTGGGTTAGGCTTTAGGTTTCAGCTGGGATTAGGATTACTTGGGCTTCAGATCCAGTACTGGGGTGAGGTTTAAGATTCAATTTCCAAAAATGAAGTAGAAATGGGATTATTCAAAATTGTAAAGATTTTAGGGCCAGATTAGATCAGGGGGTATATAAAATAGGGCCAAAATCCAAATTTAGGGTGGGTAATTTAAGATAAACAAATTGGTTAGGGTTAGGATAAATGACTGGGGTAGGGCATAGATGCTGGATTGAGCGTTAACTAGGAGTGAGACCCAAAGGACCAACCGGAGCGAGGCACTGGCTGGTTAGGATTGAAGAAAAGAACCTGTCCCTCCCGAAGGAGGAACAGGGCGTGCACGGGCCATCAACCCCGATGGTCCGCAGCCTCACATCCCTCTACCTCCATAATTGTTTTTAAATTTGAAAGGTAAGTATTTTCTTTTTTACAGGTTCAAGGTAAGTATTTTCTTTTTTTGCAGGTCCTGATTCACCGTGTCCGTTACTTGGTTTGGTGTTAATAAAGAATTTTTAATCCCAATTTGTTTTCTGTGTGGTCTTTTAATTTAGTTTTAACGTGTCTCTGATTTGAGCTTTTAAGGAAAACCAATAAAACATAAATTAAAACATGAAATAAAATCCCCCAAAATAACAAACTAAAACAACAAACTAACGTAAAATAGAAAAAATTAAATGAGTATGCCCTTGTCGCGACGTTTCGAAGGTGTTGCTTCTTCCTCAGGCGAGGGCATACTGAAGAGCTCTGTGTTTGAGCCTCCTATTTATACTCCCCCTCTGATCCCGCCTCCTTGGCTTCCTGTGGCTTTCTTATAGTATGTTTTTCAGCTCATTGCTTTTTTCCAATTCTGCCAGACTTTTTGGCTCTCATTTTTCCCTTTTTCTTTCTTTCTTCTTTTCCAGTCTTCTCCTCTTTCCCCTTTTAACTTTTCCTTTTTCATCATCCTTTTCTTCCCTTTTCTTGACCTCTGCCCTTTACCCTTCCTTTTGGCCTACATCTGTCCTCTTTCTCTTCCGAATTTTGGGTTCCTACTAATGCCGACTTGGCTTTTACTACAAACTCTCAACCCTGCTTGGGGAGGACTCAACCCGACTTGGGGAGTAAATTTAGAAAGGCGATGTGACTTTGGGTTAGGCTTTAGGTTTCAGCTGGGATTAGGATTACTTGGGCTTCAGATCCAGTACTGGGGTGAGGTTTAAGATTCAATTTCCAAAATGAAGTAGAAATGGGATTATTCAAAATTGTAAAGATTTTAGGGCCAGATTAGATCAGGGGGTATATAAAATAGGGGCCAAAATCCAATTTAGGGTGGGTAATTTAAGATAAACAAATTGGTTAGGGTTAGGATAAATGACTGGGGTAGGGCATAGATGCTGGATTGAGCGTTAACTAGGAGTGAGACCCAAAGACCAACCGGAGCGAGGCACTGGCTGGTTAGGATTGAAGAAAAGAACCTGTCCCTCCCGAAGGAGGAACAGGGCGTGCACGGGCCATCAACCCCGATGGTCGCAGCCTCACATCCCTCTACCTCCATAATTGTTTTTAAATTTGAAAGGTAAGTATTTTCTTTTTTACAGGTTCAAGGTAAGTATTTTTCTTTTTTTGCAGGTCCTGATTCACCGTGTCCGTTACTTGGTTTGGTGTTAATAAAGAATTTTTAATCCCAATTTGTTTTCTGTGTGGTCTTTTAATTTAGTTTTAACGTGTCTCTGATTTGAGCTTTTAAGGAAAACCAATAAAACATAAATTAAAACATGAAATAAAATCCCCCAAAATAACAAACTAAAACAACAAACTAACGTAAAATAGAAAAAATTAAATGAGTATGCCCTTGTCGCGACGTTTCGAAGGTGTTGCTTCTTCCTCAGGCGAGGGCATACTGAAGAGCTCTGTGTTTGAGCCTCCTATTTATACTCCCCTCTGATCCCGCCTCCTTGGCTTCCTGTGGCTTTCTTATAGTATGTTTTTCAGCTCATTGCTTTTTTCCAATTCTGCCAGACTTTTTGGCTCTCATTTTTCCCTTTTTCTTTCTTTCTTCTTTTCCAGTCTTCTCCTCTTTCCCCTTTTAACTTTTCCTTTTTCATCATCCTTTTCTTCCCTTTTCTTGACCTCTGCCCTTTACCCTTCCTTTTGGCCTACATCTGTCCTCTTTCTCTTCCGAATTTTGGGTTCCTACTAATGCCGACTTGGCTTTTACTACAAACTCTCAACCCTGCTTGGGGAGGACTCAACCCGACTTGGGGAGTAAATTTAGAAAGGCGATGTGACTTTGGGTTAGGCTTTAGGTTTCAGCTGGGATTAGGATTACTTGGGCTTCAGATCCAGTACTGGGGTGAGGTTTAAGATTCAATTTCCAAAAATGAAGTAGAAATGGGATTATTCAAAATTGTAAAGATTTTAGGGCCAGATTAGATCAGGGGGTATATAAAATAGGGCCAAAATCCAAATTTAGGGTGGGTAATTTAAGATAAACAAATTGGTTAGGGTTAGGATAAATGACTGGGGTAGGGCATAGATGCTGGATTGAGCGTTAACTAGGAGTGAGACCCAAAGACCAACCGGAGCGAGGCACTGGCTGGTTAGGATTGAAGAAAAGAACCTGTCCCTCCCGAAGGAGGAACAGGGCGTGCACGGGCCATCAACCCCGATGGTCCGCAGCCTCACATCCCTCTACCTCCATAATTGTTTTTAAATTTGAAAGGTAAGTATTTTCTTTTTTACAGGTTCAAGGTAAGTATTTTCTTTTTTTGCAGGTCCTGATTCACCGTGTCCGTTACTTGGTTTGGTGTTAATAAAGAATTTTTAATCCCAATTTGTTTTCTGTGTGGTCTTTTAATTTAGTTTTAACGTGTCTCTGATTTTGAGCTTTTAAGGAAAACCAATAAAACATAAATTAAAACATGAAATAAAATCCCCCAAAATAACAAACTAAAACCAACAAACTAACGTAAAATAGAAAAAATTAAATGAGTATGCCCTTGTCGCGACGTTTCGAAGGTGTTGCTTCTTCCTCAGGCGAGGGCATACTGAAGAGCTCTGTGTTTGAGCCTCCTATTTATACTCCCCCTCTGATCCCGCCTCCTTGGCTTCCTGTGGCTTTCTTATAGTATGTTTTTCAGCTCATTGCTTTTTTCCAATTCTGCCAGACTTTTGGCTCTCATTTTTCCCTTTTTCTTTCTTTCTTCTTTTCCAGTCTTCTCCTCTTTCCCCTTTTAACTTTTCCTTTTTCATCATCCTTTTCTTCCCTTTTCTTGACCTCTGCCCTTACCCTTCCTTTTGGCCTACATCTGTCCTCTTTCTCTTCCGAAATTTTGGGTTCCTACTAATGCCGACTTGGCTTTTACTACAAACTCTCAACCCTGCTTGGGGAGGACTCAACCCGACTTGGGGAGTAAATTTAGAAAGGCGATGTGACTTTGGGTTAGGCTTTAGGTTTCAGCTGGGATTAGGATTACTTGGGCTTCAGATCCAGTACTGGGGTGAGGTTTAAGATTCAATTTCCAAAAATGAAGTAGAAATGGGATTATTCAAAATTGTAAAGATTTTAGGGCCAGATTAGATCAGGGGGTATATAAAATAGGGCCAAAATCCAAATTTAGGGTGGGTAATTTAAGATAAACAAATTGGTTAGGGTTAGGATAAATGACTGGGGTAGGGCATAGATGCTGGATTGAGCGTTAACTAGGAGTGAGACCCAAAGACCAACCGGAGCGAGGCACTGGCTGGTTAGGATTGAAGAAAAGAACCTGTCCCTCCCGAAGGAGGAACAGGGCGTGCACGGGCCATCAACCCCGATGGTCCGCAGCCTCACATCCCTCTACCTCCATAATTGTTTTTAAATTTGAAAGGTAAGTATTTTCTTTTTTACAGGTTCAAGGTAAGTATTTTCTTTTTTTGCAGGTCCTGATTCACCGTGTCGTTACTTGGTTTGGTGTTAATAAAGAATTTTTAATCCCAATTTGTTTTCTGTGTGGTCTTTTAATTTAGTTTTAACGTGTCTCTGATTTGAGCTTTTAAGGAAAACCAATAAAACATAAATTAAAACATGAAATAAAACCCCCAAAATAACAAACTAAAACAACAAACTAACGTAAAATAGAAAAAATTAAATGAGTATGCCCTTGTCGCGACGTTTCGAAGGTGTTGCTTCTTCCTCAGGCGAGGGCATACTGAAGAGCTCTGTGTTTGAGCCTCCTATTTATACTCCCCCTCTGATCCCGCCTCCTTGGCTTCCTGTGGCTTTCTTATAGTATGTTTTTCAGCTCATTGCTTTTTTCCAATTCTGCCAGACTTTTGGCTCTCATTTTTCCCTTTTCTTTCTTTCTTCTTTTCCAGTCTTCTCCTCTTTCCCCTTTTAACTTTTCCTTTTTCATCATCCTTTTCTTCCCTTTTCTTGACCTCTGCCCTTTACCCTTCCTTTTGGCCTACATCTGTCCTCTTTCTCTTCCGAATTTTGGGTTCCTACTAATGCCGACTTGGCTTTTACTACAAACTCTCAACCCTGCTTGGGGAGGACTCAACCCGACTTGGGGAGTAAATTTAGAAAGGCGATGTGACTTTGGGTTAGGCTTTAGGTTTCAGCTGGGATTAGGATTACTTGGGCTTCAGATCCAGTACTGGGGTGAGGTTTAAGATTCAATTTCCAAAAATGAAGTAGAAATGGGATTATTCAAAATTGTAAAGATTTTAGGGCCAGATTAGATCAGGGGGTATATAAAATAGGGCCAAAATCCAAATTTAGGGTGGGTAATTTAAGATAAACAAATTGGTTAGGGTTAGGATAAATGACTGGGGTAGGGCATAGATGCTGGATTGAGCGTTAACTAGGAGTGAGACCCAAAGACCAACCGGAGCGAGGCACTGGCTGGTTAGGATTGAAGAAAAGAACCTGTCCCTCCCGAAGGAGGAACAGGGCGTGCACGGGCCATCAACCCCGATGGTCCGCAGCCTCACATCCCTCTACCTCCATAATTGTTTTTAAATTTGAAAGGTAAGTATTTTCTTTTTTACAGGTTCAAGGTAAGTATTTTCTTTTTTTGCAGGTCCTGATTCACCGTGTCCGTTACTTGGTTTGGTGTTAATAAAGAATTTTTAATCCCAATTTGTTTTCTGTGTGGTCTTTTAATTTAGTTTTAACGTGTCTCTGATTTGAGCTTTTAAGGAAAACCAATAAAACATAAATTAAAACATGAAATAAAATCCCCCAAAATAACAAACTAAAACAACAAACTAACGTAAAATAGAAAAAATTAAATGAGTATGCCCTTGTCGCGACGTTTCGAAGGTGTTGCTTCTTCCTCAGGCGAGGGCATACTGAAGAGCTCTGTGTTTGAGCCTCCTATTTATACTCCCCCTCTGATCCCGCCTCCTTGGCTTCCTGTGGCTTTCTTATAGTATGTTTTTCAGCTCATTGCTTTTTTCCAATTCTGCCAGACTTTTTGGCTCTCATTTTTCCCTTTTTCTTTCTTTCTTCTTTTCCAGTCTTCTCCTCTTTCCCCTTTTAACTTTTCCTTTTTCATCATCCTTTTCTTCCCTTTTCTTGACCTCTGCCCTTTACCCTTCCTTTTGGCCTACATCTGTCCTCTTTCTCTTCCGAATTTTGGGTTCCTACTAATGCCGACTTGGCTTTTACTACAAACTCTCAACCCTGCTTGGGGAGGACTCAACCCGACTTGGGGAGTAAATTTAGAAAGGCGATGTGACTTTGGGTTAGGCTTTAGGTTTCAGCTGGGATTAGGATTACTTGGGCTTCAGATCCAGTACTGGGGTGAGGTTTAAGATTCAATTTCCAAAAATGAAGTAGAAATGGGATTATTCAAAATTGTAAAGATTTTAGGGCCAGATTAGATCAGGGGGTATATAAAATAGGGCCAAAATCCAAATTTAGGGTGGGTAATTTAAGATAAACAAATTGGTTAGGGTTAGGATAAATGACTGGGGTAGGGCATAGATGCTGGATTGAGCGTTAACTAGGAGTGAGACCCAAAGACCAACCGGAGCGAGGCACTGGCTGGTTAGGATTGAAGAAAAGAACCTGTCCCTCCCGAAGGAGGAACAGGGCGTGCACGGGCCATCAACCCCGATGGTCCGCAGCCTCACATCCCTCTACCTCCATAATTGTTTTTAAATTTGAAAGGTAAGTATTTTCTTTTTTACAGGTTCAAGGTAAGTATTTTCTTTTTTTGCAGGTCCTGATTCACCGTGTCCGTTACTTGGTTTGGTGTTAATAAAGAATTTTTAATCCCAATTTGTTTTCTGTGTGGTCTTTTAATTTAGTTTTAACGTGTCTCTGATTTGAGCTTTTAAGGAAAACCAATAAAACATAAATTAAAACATGAAATAAAATCCCCCAAAATAACAAACTAAAACAAACAAACTAACGTAAAATAGAAAAAATTAAATGAGTATGCCCTTGTCGCGACGTTTCGAAGTGTTGCTTCTTCCTCAGGCGAGGGCATACTGAAGAGCTCTGTGTTTGAGCCTCCTATTTATACTCCCCCTCTGATCCCGCCTCCTTGGCTTCCTGTGGCTTTCTTATAGTATGTTTTTCAGCTCATTGCTTTTTTCCAATTCTGCCAGACTTTTTGGCTCTCATTTTTCCCTTTTTCTTTCTTTCTTCTTTTCCAGTCTTCTCCTCTTTCCCCTTTTAACTTTTCCTTTTTCATCATCCTTTTCTTCCCTTTTCTTGACCTCTGCCCTTTACCCTTCCTTTTGGCCTACATCTGTCCTCTCTCTCTCCGAATTTTGGGTTCCTACTAATGCCGACTTGGCTTTTACACAAACTCTCAACCCTGCTTGGGGAGGACTCAACCCGACTTGGGGAGTAAATTTAGAAAGGCGATGTGACTTTGGGTTAGACTTTAGGTTTCAGCTGGGATTAGGATTACTTGGGCTTCAGATCCAGTACTGGGGTGAGTTTAAGATTCAATTTCCAAAAATGAAGTAGAAATGGGATTATTCAAAATTGTAAAGATTTTAGGGCCAGATTAGATCAGGGGGTATATAAAATAGGGCCAAAATCCAAATTTAGGGTGGGTAATTTAAGATAAACAAATTGGTTAGGGTTAGGATAAATGACTGGGGTAGGGCATAGATGCTGGATTGAGCGTTAACTAGGAGTGAGACCCAAAGACCAACCGGAGCGAGGCACTGGCTGGTTAGGATTGAAGAAAAGAACCTGTCCCTCCCGAAGGAGGAACAGGGCGTGCACGGCCCATCAACCCCGATGGTCCGCAGCCTCACATCCCTCTACCTCCATAATTGTTTTTAAATTTGAAAGGTAAGTATTTCTTTTTTACAGGTTCAAGGTAAGTATTTTCTTTTTTTGCAGGTCCTGATTCACCGTGTCCGTTACTTGGTTTTGGTGTTAATAAAGAATTTTTAATCCCAATTTGTTTTCTGTGTGGTCTTTTAATTTAGTTTTAACGTGTCTCTGATTTGAGCTTTTAAGAAAACCAATAAAACATAAATTAAAACATGAAATAAAATCCCCCAAAATAACAAACTAAACTAAAACAACAAACTAACGTAAAATAGAAAAAATTAAATGAGTATGCCCTTGTCGCGACGTTTCGAAGGTGTTGCTTCTTCCTCAGGCGAGGGCATACTGAAGAGCTCTGTGTTTGAGCCTCCTATTTATACTCCCCCTCTGATCCCGCCTCCTTGGCTTCCTGTGGCTTTCTTATAGTATGTTTTTCAGCTCATTGCTTTTTTCCAATTCTGCCAGACTTTTTGGCTCTCATTTTTCCCTTTTTCTTTCTTTCTTCTTTTCCAGTCTTCTCCTCTTTCCCCTTTTAACTTTTCCTTTTTCATCATCCTTTTCTTCCCTTTTCTTGACCTCTGCCCTTTACCCTTCCTTTTGGCCTACATCTGTCCTCTTTCTCTTCCGAATTTTGGGTTCCTACTAATGCCGACTTGGCTTTTACTACAAACTCTCAACCCTGCTTGGGGAGGACTCAACCCGACTTGGGGAGTAAATTTAGAAAGGCGATGTGACTTTGGGTTAGGCTTTAGGTTTCAGCTGGGATTAGGATTACTTGGGCTTCAGATCCAGTACTGGGGTGAGGTTTAAGATTCAATTTCCAAAAATGAAGTAGAAATGGGATTATTCAAAATTGTAAAGATTTTAGGGCCAGATTAGATCAGGGGGTATATAAAATAGGGCCAAAATCCAAATTTAGGGTGGGTAATTTAAGATAAACAAATTGGTTAGGGTTAGGATAAATGACTGGGGTAGGGCATAGATGCTGGATTGAGCGTTAACTAGGAGTGAGACCCAAAGACCAACCGGAGCGAGGCACTGGCTGGTTAGGATTGAAGAAAAGAACCTGTCCCTCCCGAAGGAGGAACAGGGCGTGCACGGGCCATCAACCCCGATGGTCCGCAGCCTCACATCCCTCTACCTCCATAATTGTTTTTAAATTTGAAAGGTAAGTATTTTCTTTTTTACAGGTTCAAGGTAAGTATTTTCTTTTTTTGCAGGTCCTGATTCACCGTGTCCGTTACTTGGTTTGGTGTTAATAAAGAATTTTTAATCCCAATTTGTTTTCTGTGTGGTCTTTTAATTTAGTTTTAACGTGTCTCTGATTTGAGCTTTTAAGGAAAACCAATAAAACATAAATTAAAACATGAAATAAAATCCCCCAAAATAACAAACTAAAACAACAAACTAACGTAAAATAGAAAAAATTAAATGAGTATGCCCTTGTCGCGACGTTTCGAAGGTGTTGCTTCTTCCTCAGGCGAGGGCATACTGAAGAGCTCTGTGTTTGAGCCTCCTATTTATACTCCCCCTCTGATCCCGCCTCCTTGGCTTCCTGTGGCTTTCTTATAGTATGTTTTTCAGCTCATTGCTTTTTTCCAATTCTGCCAGACTTTTTGGCTCTCATTTTTCCCTTTTTCTTTCTTTCTTCTTTTCCAGTCTTCTCCTCTTTCCCCTTTTAACTTTTCCTTTTTCATCATCCTTTTCTTCCCTTTTCTTGACCTCTGCCCTTTACCCTTCCTTTTGGCCTACATCTGTCCTCTTTCTCTTCCGAATTTTGGGTTCCTACTAATGCCGACTTGGCTTTTACTACAAACTCTCAACCCTGCTTGGGGAGGACTCAACCCGACTTGGGGAGTAAATTTAGAAAGGCGATGTGACTTTGGGTTAGGCTTTAGGTTTCAGCTGGGATTAGGATTACTTGGGCTTCAGATCCAGTACTGGGGTGAGGTTTAAGATTCAATTTCCAAAAATGAAGTAGAAATGGGATTATTCAAAATTGTAAAGATTTTAGGGCCAGATTAGATCAGGGGGTATATAAAATAGGGCCAAAATCCAAATTTAGGGTGGGTAATTTAAGATAAACAAATTGGTTAGGGTTAGGATAAATGACTGGGGTAGGGCATAGATGCTGGATTGAGCGTTAACTAGGAGTGAGACCCAAAGACCAACCGGAGCGAGGCACTGGCTGGTTAGGATTGAAGAAAAGAACCTGTCCCTCCCGAAGGAGGAACAGGGCGTGCACGGGCCATCAACCCCGATGGTCCGCAGCCTCACATCCCTCTACCTCCATAATTGTTTTTAAATTTGAAAGGTAAGTATTTTCTTTTTTACAGGTTCAAGGTAAGTATTTTCTTTTTTTGCAGGTCCTGATTCACCGTGTCCGTTACTTGGTTTGGTGTTAATAAAGAATTTTTAATCCCAATTTGTTTTCTGTGTGGTCTTTTAATTTAGTTTTAACGTGTCTCTGATTTGAGCTTTTAAGGAAAACCAATAAAACATAAATTAAAACATGAAATAAAATCCCCCAAAATAACAAACTAAAACAACAAACTAACGTAAAATAGAAAAAATTAAATGAGTATGCCCTTGTCGCGACGTTTCGAAGGTGTTGCTTCTTCCTCAGGCGAGGGCATACTGAAGAGCTCTGTGTTTGAGCCTCCTATTTATACTCCCCCTCTGATCCCGCCTCCTTGGCTTCCTGTGGCTTTCTTATAGTATGTTTTTCAGCTCATTGCTTTTTTCCAATTCTGCCAGACTTTTTGGCTCTCATTTTTCCCTTTTTCTTTCTTTCTTCTTTTCCAGTCTTCTCCTCTTTCCCCTTTTAACTTTTCCTTTTTCATCATCCTTTTCTTCCCTTTTCTTGACCTCTGCCCTTTACCCTTCCTTTTGGCCTACATCTGTCCTCTTTCTCTTCCGAATTTTGGGTTCCTACTAATGCCGACTTGGCTTTTACTACAAACTCTCAACCCTGCTTGGGGAGGACTCAACCCGACTTGGGGAGTAAATTTAGAAAGGCGATGTGACTTTGGGTTAGGCTTTAGGTTTCAGCTGGGATTAGGATTACTTGGGCTTCAGATCCAGTACTGGGGTGAGGTTTAAGATTCAATTTCCAAAAATGAAGTAGAAATGGGATTATTCAAAATTGTAAAGATTTTAGGGCCAGATTAGATCAGGGGGTATATAAAATAGGGCCAAAATCCAAATTTAGGGTGGGTAATTTAAGATAAACAAATTGGTTAGGGTTAGGATAAATGACTGGGGTAGGGCATAGATGCTGGATTGAGCGTTAACTAGGAGTGAGACCCAAAGACCAACCGGAGCGAGGCACTGGCTGGTTAGGATTGAAGAAAAGAACCTGTCCCTCCCGAAGGAGGAACAGGGCGTGCACGGGCCATCAACCCCGATGGTCCGCAGCCTCACATCCCTCTACCTCCATAATTGTTTTTAAATTTGAAAGGTAAGTATTTTCTTTTTTACAGGTTCAAGGTAAGTATTTTCTTTTTTTGCAGGTCCTGATTCACCGTGTCCGTTACTTGGTTTGGTGTTAATAAAGAATTTTTAATCCCAATTTGTTTTCTGTGTGGTCTTTTAATTTAGTTTTAACGTGTCTCTGATTTGAGCTTTTAAGGAAAACCAATAAAACATAAATTAAAACATGAAATAAAATCCCCCAAAATAACAAACTAAAACAACAAACTAACGTAAAATAGAAAAAATTAAATGAGTATGCCCTTGTCGCGACGTTTCGAAGGTGTTGCTTCTTCCTCAGGCGAGGGCATACTGAAGAGCTCTGTGTTTGAGCCTCCTATTTATACTCCCCCTCTGATCCCGCCTCCTTGGCTTCCTGTGGCTTTCTTATAGTATGTTTTTCAGCTCATTGCTTTTTTCCAATTCTGCCAGACTTTTTGGCTCTCATTTTTCCCTTTTTCTTTCTTTCTTCTTTTCCAGTCTTCTCCTCTTTCCCCTTTTAACTTTTCCTTTTTCATCATCCTTTTCTTCCCTTTTCTTGACCTCTGCCCTTTACCCTTCCTTTTGGCCTACATCTGTCCTCTTTCTCTTCCGAATTTTGGGTTCCTACTAATGCCGACTTGGCTTTTACTACAAACTCTCAACCCTGCTTGGGGAGGACTCAACCCGACTTGGGGAGTAAATTTAGAAAGGCGATGTGACTTTGGGTTAGGCTTTAGGTTTCAGCTGGGATTAGGATTACTTGGGCTTCAGATCCAGTACTGGGGTGAGGTTTAAGATTCAATTTCCAAAAATGAAGTAGAAATGGGATTATTCAAAATTGTAAAGATTTTAGGGCCAGATTAGATCAGGGGGTATATAAAATAGGGCCAAAATCCAAATTTAGGGTGGGTAATTTAAGATAAACAAATTGGTTAGGGTTAGGATAAATGACTGGGGTAGGGCATAGATGCTGGATTGAGCGTTAACTAGGAGTGAGACCCAAAGACCAACCGGAGCGAGGCACTGGCTGGTTAGGATTGAAGAAAAGAACCTGTCCCTCCCGAAGGAGGAACAGGGCGTGCACGGGCCATCAACCCCGATGGTCCGCAGCCTCACATCCCTCTACCTCCATAATTGTTTTTAAATTTGAAAGGTAAGTATTTTCTTTTTTACAGGTTCAAGGTAAGTATTTTCTTTTTTTGCAGGTCCTGATTCACCGTGTCCGTTACTTGGTTTGGTGTTAATAAAGAATTTTTAATCCCAATTTGTTTTCTGTGTGGTCTTTTAATTTAGTTTTAACGTGTCTCTGATTTGAGCTTTTAAGGAAAACCAATAAAACATAAATTAAAACATGAAATAAAATCCCCCAAAATAACAAACTAAAACAACAAACTAACGTAAAATAGAAAAAATTAAATGAGTATGCCCTTGTCGCGACGTTTCGAAGGTGTTGCTTCTTCCTCAGGCGAGGGCATACTGAAGAGCTCTGTGTTTGAGCCTCCTATTTATACTCCCCCTCTGATCCCGCCTCCTTGGCTTCCTGTGGCTTTCTTATAGTATGTTTTTCAGCTCATTGCTTTTTTCCAATTCTGCCAGACTTTTTGGCTCTCATTTTTCCCTTTTTCTTTCTTTCTTCTTTTCCAGTCTTCTCCTCTTTCCCCTTTTAACTTTTCCTTTTTCATCATCCTTTTCTTCCCTTTTCTTGACCTCTGCCCTTTACCCTTCCTTTTGGCCTACATCTGTCCTCTTTCTCTTCCGAATTTTGGGTTCCTACTAATGCCGACTTGGCTTTTACTACAAACTCTCAACCCTGCTTGGGGAGGACTCAACCCGACTTGGGGAGTAAATTTAGAAAGGCGATGTGACTTTGGGTTAGGCTTTAGGTTTCAGCTGGGATTAGGATTACTTGGGCTTCAGATCCAGTACTGGGGTGAGGTTTAAGATTCAATTTCCAAAAATGAAGTAGAAATGGGATTATTCAAAATTGTAAAGATTTTAGGGCCAGATTAGATCAGGGGGTATATAAAATAGGGCCAAAATCCAAATTTAGGGTGGGTAATTTAAGATAAACAAATTGGTTAGGGTTAGGATAAATGACTGGGGTAGGGCATAGATGCTGGATTGAGCGTTAACTAGGAGTGAGACCCAAAGACCAACCGGAGCGAGGCACTGGCTGGTTAGGATTGAAGAAAAGAACCTGTCCCTCCCGAAGGAGGAACAGGGCGTGCACGGGCCATCAACCCCGATGGTCCGCAGCCTCACATCCCTCTACCTCCATAATTGTTTTTAAATTTGAAAGGTAAGTATTTTCTTTTTTACAGGTTCAAGGTAAGTATTTTCTTTTTTTGCAGGTCCTGATTCACCGTGTCCGTTACTTGGTTTGGTGTTAATAAAGAATTTTTAATCCCAATTTGTTTTCTGTGTGGTCTTTTAATTTAGTTTTAACGTGTCTCTGATTTGAGCTTTTAAGGAAAACCAATAAAACATAAATTAAAACATGAAATAAAATCCCCCAAAATAACAAACTAAAACAACAAACTAACGTAAAATAGAAAAAATTAAATGAGTATGCCCTTGTCGCGACGTTTCGAAGGTGTTGCTTCTTCCTCAGGCGAGGGCATACTGAAGAGCTCTGTGTTTGAGCCTCCTATTTATACTCCCCCTCTGATCCCGCCTCCTTGGCTTCCTGTGGCTTTCTTATAGTATGTTTTTCAGCTCATTGCTTTTTTCCAATTCTGCCAGACTTTTTGGCTCTCATTTTTCCCTTTTTCTTTCTTTCTTCTTTTCCAGTCTTCTCCTCTTTCCCCTTTTAACTTTTCCTTTTTCATCATCCTTTTCTTCCCTTTTCTTGACCTCTGCCCTTTACCCTTCCTTTTGGCCTACATCTGTCCTCTTTCTCTTCCGAATTTTGGGTTCCTACTAATGCCGACTTGGCTTTTACTACAAACTCTCAACCCTGCTTGGGGAGGACTCAACCCGACTTGGGGAGTAAATTTAGAAAGGCGATGTGACTTTGGGTTAGGCTTTAGGTTTCAGCTGGGATTAGGATTACTTGGGCTTCAGATCCAGTACTGGGGTGAGGTTTAAGATTCAATTTCCAAAAATGAAGTAGAAATGGGATTATTCAAAATTGTAAAGATTTTAGGGCCAGATTAGATCAGGGGGTATATAAAATAGGGCCAAAATCCAAATTTAGGGTGGGTAATTTAAGATAAACAAATTGGTTAGGGTTAGGATAAATGACTGGGGTAGGGCATAGATGCTGGATTGAGCGTTAACTAGGAGTGAGACCCAAAGACCAACCGGAGCGAGGCACTGGCTGGTTAGGATTGAAGAAAAGAACCTGTCCCTCCCGAAGGAGGAACAGGGCGTGCACGGGCCATCAACCCCGATGGTCCGCAGCCTCACATCCCTCTACCTCCATAATTGTTTTTAAATTTGAAAGGTAAGTATTTTCTTTTTTACAGGTTCAAGGTAAGTATTTTCTTTTTTTGCAGGTCCTGATTCACCGTGTCCGTTACTTGGTTTGGTGTTAATAAAGAATTTTTAATCCCAATTTGTTTTCTGTGTGGTCTTTTAATTTAGTTTTAACGTGTCTCTGATTTGAGCTTTTAAGGAAAACCAATAAAACATAAATTAAAACATGAAATAAAATCCCCCAAAATAACAAACTAAAACAACAAACTAACGTAAAATAGAAAAAATTAAATGAGTATGCCCTTGTCGCGACGTTTCGAAGGTGTTGCTTCTTCCTCAGGCGAGGGCATACTGAAGAGCTCTGTGTTTGAGCCTCCTATTTATACTCCCCCTCTGATCCCGCCTCCTTGGCTTCCTGTGGCTTTCTTATAGTATGTTTTTCAGCTCATTGCTTTTTTCCAATTCTGCCAGACTTTTTGGCTCTCATTTTTCCCTTTTTCTTTCTTTCTTCTTTTCCAGTCTTCTCCTCTTTCCCCTTTTAACTTTTCCTTTTTCATCATCCTTTTCTTCCCTTTTCTTGACCTCTGCCCTTTACCCTTCCTTTTGGCCTACATCTGTCCTCTTTCTCTTCCGAATTTTGGGTTCCTACTAATGCCGACTTGGCTTTTACTACAAACTCTCAACCCTGCTTGGGGAGGACTCAACCCGACTTGGGGAGTAAATTTAGAAAGGCGATGTGACTTTGGGTTAGGCTTTAGGTTTCAGCTGGGATTAGGATTACTTGGGCTTCAGATCCAGTACTGGGGTGAGGTTTAAGATTCAATTTCCAAAAATGAAGTAGAAATGGGATTATTCAAAATTGTAAAGATTTTAGGGCCAGATTAGATCAGGGGGTATATAAAATAGGGCCAAAATCCAAATTTAGGGTGGGTAATTTAAGATAAACAAATTGGTTAGGGTTAGGATAAATGACTGGGGTAGGGCATAGATGCTGGATTGAGCGTTAACTAGGAGTGAGACCCAAAGACCAACCGGAGCGAGGCACTGGCTGGTTAGGATTGAAGAAAAGAACCTGTCCCTCCCGAAGGAGGAACAGGGCGTGCACGGGCCATCAACCCCGATGGTCCGCAGCCTCACATCCCTCTACCTCCATAATTGTTTTTAAATTTGAAAGGTAAGTATTTTCTTTTTTACAGGTTCAAGGTAAGTATTTTCTTTTTTTGCAGGTCCTGATTCACCGTGTCCGTTACTTGGTTTGGTGTTAATAAAGAATTTTTAATCCCAATTTGTTTTCTGTGTGGTCTTTTAATTTAGTTTTAACGTGTCTCTGATTTGAGCTTTTAAGGAAAACCAATAAAACATAAATTAAAACATGAAATAAAATCCCCCAAAATAACAAACTAAAACAACAAACTAACGTAAAATAGAAAAAATTAAATGAGTATGCCCTTGTCGCGACGTTTCGAAGGTGTTGCTTCTTCCTCAGGCGAGGGCATACTGAAGAGCTCTGTGTTTGAGCCTCCTATTTATACTCCCCCTCTGATCCCGCCTCCTTGGCTTCCTGTGGCTTTCTTATAGTATGTTTTTCAGCTCATTGCTTTTTTCCAATTCTGCCAGACTTTTTGGCTCTCATTTTTCCCTTTTTCTTTCTTTCTTCTTTTCCAGTCTTCTCCTCTTTCCCCTTTTAACTTTTCCTTTTTCATCATCCTTTTCTTCCCTTTTCTTGACCTCTGCCCTTTACCCTTCCTTTTGGCCTACATCTGTCCTCTTTCTCTTCCGAATTTTGGGTTCCTACTAATGCCGACTTGGCTTTTACTACAAACTCTCAACCCTGCTTGGGGAGGACTCAACCCGACTTGGGGAGTAAATTTAGAAAGGCGATGTGACTTTGGGTTAGGCTTTAGGTTTCAGCTGGGATTAGGATTACTTGGGCTTCAGATCCAGTACTGGGGTGAGGTTTAAGATTCAATTTCCAAAAATGAAGTAGAAATGGGATTATTCAAAATTGTAAAGATTTTAGGGCCAGATTAGATCAGGGGGTATATAAAATAGGGCCAAAATCCAAATTTAGGGTGGGTAATTTAAGATAAACAAATTGGTTAGGGTTAGGATAAATGACTGGGGTAGGGCATAGATGCTGGATTGAGCGTTAACTAGGAGTGAGACCCAAAGACCAACCGGAGCGAGGCACTGGCTGGTTAGGATTGAAGAAAAGAACCTGTCCCTCCCGAAGGAGGAACAGGGCGTGCACGGGCCATCAACCCCGATGGTCCGCAGCCTCACATCCCTCTACCTCCATAATTGTTTTTAAATTTGAAAGGTAAGTATTTTCTTTTTTACAGGTTCAAGGTAAGTATTTTCTTTTTTTGCAGGTCCTGATTCACCGTGTCCGTTACTTGGTTTGGTGTTAATAAAGAATTTTTAATCCCAATTTGTTTTCTGTGTGGTCTTTTAATTTAGTTTTAACGTGTCTCTGATTTGAGCTTTTAAGGAAAACCAATAAAACATAAATTAAAACATGAAATAAAATCCCCCAAAATAACAAACTAAAACAACAAACTAACGTAAAATAGAAAAAATTAAATGAGTATGCCCTTGTCGCGACGTTTCGAAGGTGTTGCTTCTTCCTCAGGCGAGGGCATACTGAAGAGCTCTGTGTTTGAGCCTCCTATTTATACTCCCCCTCTGATCCCGCCTCCTTGGCTTCCTGTGGCTTTCTTATAGTATGTTTTTCAGCTCATTGCTTTTTTCCAATTCTGCCAGACTTTTTGGCTCTCATTTTTCCCTTTTTCTTTCTTTCTTCTTTTCCAGTCTTCTCCTCTTTCCCCTTTTAACTTTTCCTTTTTCATCATCCTTTTCTTCCCTTTTCTTGACCTCTGCCCTTTACCCTTCCTTTTGGCCTACATCTGTCCTCTTTCTCTTCCGAATTTTGGGTTCCTACTAATGCCGACTTGGCTTTTACTACAAACTCTCAACCCTGCTTGGGGAGGACTCAACCCGACTTGGGGAGTAAATTTAGAAAGGCGATGTGACTTTGGGTTAGGCTTTAGGTTTCAGCTGGGATTAGGATTACTTGGGCTTCAGATCCAGTACTGGGGTGAGGTTTAAGATTCAATTTCCAAAAATGAAGTAGAAATGGGATTATTCAAAATTGTAAAGATTTTAGGGCCAGATTAGATCAGGGGGTATATAAAATAGGGCCAAAATCCAAATTTAGGGTGGGTAATTTAAGATAAACAAATTGGTTAGGGTTAGGATAAATGACTGGGGTAGGGCATAGATGCTGGATTGAGCGTTAACTAGGAGTGAGACCCAAAGACCAACCGGAGCGAGGCACTGGCTGGTTAGGATTGAAGAAAAGAACCTGTCCCTCCCGAAGGAGGAACAGGGCGTGCACGGGCCATCAACCCCGATGGTCCGCAGCCTCACATCCCTCTACCTCCATAATTGTTTTTAAATTTGAAAGGTAAGTATTTTCTTTTTTACAGGTTCAAGGTAAGTATTTTCTTTTTTTGCAGGTCCTGATTCACCGTGTCCGTTACTTGGTTTGGTGTTAATAAAGAATTTTTAATCCCAATTTGTTTTCTGTGTGGTCTTTTAATTTAGTTTTAACGTGTCTCTGATTTGAGCTTTTAAGGAAAACCAATAAAACATAAATTAAAACATGAAATAAAATCCCCCAAAATAACAAACTAAAACAACAAACTAACGTAAAATAGAAAAAATTAAATGAGTATGCCCTTGTCGCGACGTTTCGAAGGTGTTGCTTCTTCCTCAGGCGAGGGCATACTGAAGAGCTCTGTGTTTGAGCCTCCTATTTATACTCCCCCTCTGATCCCGCCTCCTTGGCTTCCTGTGGCTTTCTTATAGTATGTTTTTCAGCTCATTGCTTTTTTCCAATTCTGCCAGACTTTTTGGCTCTCATTTTTCCCTTTTTCTTTCTTTCTTCTTTTCCAGTCTTCTCCTCTTTCCCCTTTTAACTTTTCCTTTTTCATCATCCTTTTCTTCCCTTTTCTTGACCTCTGCCCTTTACCCTTCCTTTTGGCCTACATCTGTCCTCTTTCTCTTCCGAATTTTGGGTTCCTACTAATGCCGACTTGGCTTTTACTACAAACTCTCAACCCTGCTTGGGGAGGACTCAACCCGACTTGGGGAGTAAATTTAGAAAGGCGATGTGACTTTGGGTTAGGCTTTAGGTTTCAGCTGGGATTAGGATTACTTGGGCTTCAGATCCAGTACTGGGGTGAGGTTTAAGATTCAATTTCCAAAAATGAAGTAGAAATGGGATTATTCAAAATTGTAAAGATTTTAGGGCCAGATTAGATCAGGGGGTATATAAAATAGGGCCAAAATCCAAATTTAGGGTGGGTAATTTAAGATAAACAAATTGGTTAGGGTTAGGATAAATGACTGGGGTAGGGCATAGATGCTGGATTGAGCGTTAACTAGGAGTGAGACCCAAAGACCAACCGGAGCGAGGCACTGGCTGGTTAGGATTGAAGAAAAGAACCTGTCCCTCCCGAAGGAGGAACAGGGCGTGCACGGGCCATCAACCCCGATGGTCCGCAGCCTCACATCCCTCTACCTCCATAATTGTTTTTAAATTTGAAAGGTAAGTATTTTCTTTTTTACAGGTTCAAGGTAAGTATTTTCTTTTTTTGCAGGTCCTGATTCACCGTGTCCGTTACTTGGTTTGGTGTTAATAAAGAATTTTTAATCCCAATTTGTTTTCTGTGTGGTCTTTTAATTTAGTTTTAACGTGTCTCTGATTTGAGCTTTTAAGGAAAACCAATAAAACATAAATTAAAACATGAAATAAAATCCCCCAAAATAACAAACTAAAACAACAAACTAACGTAAAATAGAAAAAATTAAATGAGTATGCCCTTGTCGCGACGTTTCGAAGGTGTTGCTTCTTCCTCAGGCGAGGGCATACTGAAGAGCTCTGTGTTTGAGCCTCCTATTTATACTCCCCCTCTGATCCCGCCTCCTTGGCTTCCTGTGGCTTTCTTATAGTATGTTTTTCAGCTCATTGCTTTTTTCCAATTCTGCCAGACTTTTTGGCTCTCATTTTTCCCTTTTTCTTTCTTTCTTCTTTTCCAGTCTTCTCCTCTTTCCCCTTTTAACTTTTCCTTTTTCATCATCCTTTTCTTCCCTTTTCTTGACCTCTGCCCTTTACCCTTCCTTTTGGCCTACATCTGTCCTCTTTCTCTTCCGAATTTTGGGTTCCTACTAATGCCGACTTGGCTTTTACTACAAACTCTCAACCCTGCTTGGGGAGGACTCAACCCGACTTGGGGAGTAAATTTAGAAAGGCGATGTGACTTTGGGTTAGGCTTTAGGTTTCAGCTGGGATTAGGATTACTTGGGCTTCAGATCCAGTACTGGGGTGAGGTTTAAGATTCAATTTCCAAAAATGAAGTAGAAATGGGATTATTCAAAATTGTAAAGATTTTAGGGCCAGATTAGATCAGGGGGTATATAAAATAGGGCCAAAATCCAAATTTAGGGTGGGTAATTTAAGATAAACAAATTGGTTAGGGTTAGGATAAATGACTGGGGTAGGGCATAGATGCTGGATTGAGCGTTAACTAGGAGTGAGACCCAAAGACCAACCGGAGCGAGGCACTGGCTGGTTAGGATTGAAGAAAAGAACCTGTCCCTCCCGAAGGAGGAACAGGGCGTGCACGGGCCATCAACCCCGATGGTCCGCAGCCTCACATCCCTCTACCTCCATAATTGTTTTTAAATTTGAAAGGTAAGTATTTTCTTTTTTACAGGTTCAAGGTAAGTATTTTCTTTTTTTGCAGGTCCTGATTCACCGTGTCCGTTACTTGGTTTGGTGTTAATAAAGAATTTTTAATCCCAATTTGTTTTCTGTGTGGTCTTTTAATTTAGTTTTAACGTGTCTCTGATTTGAGCTTTTAAGGAAAACCAATAAAACATAAATTAAAACATGAAATAAAATCCCCCAAAATAACAAACTAAAACAACAAACTAACGTAAAATAGAAAAAATTAAATGAGTATGCCCTTGTCGCGACGTTTCGAAGGTGTTGCTTCTTCCTCAGGCGAGGGCATACTGAAGAGCTCTGTGTTTGAGCCTCCTATTTATACTCCCCCTCTGATCCCGCCTCCTTGGCTTCCTGTGGCTTTCTTATAGTATGTTTTTCAGCTCATTGCTTTTTTCCAATTCTGCCAGACTTTTTGGCTCTCATTTTTCCCTTTTTCTTTCTTTCTTCTTTTCCAGTCTTCTCCTCTTTCCCCTTTTAACTTTTCCTTTTTCATCATCCTTTTCTTCCCTTTTCTTGACCTCTGCCCTTTACCCTTCCTTTTGGCCTACATCTGTCCTCTTTCTCTTCCGAATTTTGGGTTCCTACTAATGCCGACTTGGCTTTTACTACAAACTCTCAACCCTGCTTGGGGAGGACTCAACCCGACTTGGGGAGTAAATTTAGAAAGGCGATGTGACTTTGGGTTAGGCTTTAGGTTTCAGCTGGGATTAGGATTACTTGGGCTTCAGATCCAGTACTGGGGTGAGGTTTAAGATTCAATTTCCAAAAATGAAGTAGAAATGGGATTATTCAAAATTGTAAAGATTTTAGGGCCAGATTAGATCAGGGGGTATATAAAATAGGGCCAAAATCCAAATTTAGGGTGGGTAATTTAAGATAAACAAATTGGTTAGGGTTAGGATAAATGACTGGGGTAGGGCATAGATGCTGGATTGAGCGTTAACTAGGAGTGAGACCCAAAGACCAACCGGAGCGAGGCACTGGCTGGTTAGGATTGAAGAAAAGAACCTGTCCCTCCCGAAGGAGGAACAGGGCGTGCACGGGCCATCAACCCCGATGGTCCGCAGCCTCACATCCCTCTACCTCCATAATTGTTTTTAAATTTGAAAGGTAAGTATTTTCTTTTTTACAGGTTCAAGGTAAGTATTTTCTTTTTTTGCAGGTCCTGATTCACCGTGTCCGTTACTTGGTTTGGTGTTAATAAAGAATTTTTAATCCCAATTTGTTTTCTGTGTGGTCTTTTAATTTAGTTTTAACGTGTCTCTGATTTGAGCTTTTAAGGAAAACCAATAAAACATAAATTAAAACATGAAATAAAATCCCCCAAAATAACAAACTAAAACAACAAACTAACGTAAAATAGAAAAAATTAAATGAGTATGCCCTTGTCGCGACGTTTCGAAGGTGTTGCTTCTTCCTCAGGCGAGGGCATACTGAAGAGCTCTGTGTTTGAGCCTCCTATTTATACTCCCCCTCTGATCCCGCCTCCTTGGCTTCCTGTGGCTTTCTTATAGTATGTTTTTCAGCTCATTGCTTTTTTCCAATTCTGCCAGACTTTTTGGCTCTCATTTTTCCCTTTTTCTTTCTTTCTTCTTTTCCAGTCTTCTCCTCTTTCCCCTTTTAACTTTTCCTTTTTCATCATCCTTTTCTTCCCTTTTCTTGACCTCTGCCCTTTACCCTTCCTTTTGGCCTACATCTGTCCTCTTTCTCTTCCGAATTTTGGGTTCCTACTAATGCCGACTTGGCTTTTACTACAAACTCTCAACCCTGCTTGGGGAGGACTCAACCCGACTTGGGGAGTAAATTTAGAAAGGCGATGTGACTTTGGGTTAGGCTTTAGGTTTCAGCTGGGATTAGGATTACTTGGGCTTCAGATCCAGTACTGGGGTGAGGTTTAAGATTCAATTTCCAAAAATGAAGTAGAAATGGGATTATTCAAAATTGTAAAGATTTTAGGGCCAGATTAGATCAGGGGGTATATAAAATAGGGCCAAAATCCAAATTTAGGGTGGGTAATTTAAGATAAACAAATTGGTTAGGGTTAGGATAAATGACTGGGGTAGGGCATAGATGCTGGATTGAGCGTTAACTAGGAGTGAGACCCAAAGACCAACCGGAGCGAGGCACTGGCTGGTTAGGATTGAAGAAAAGAACCTGTCCCTCCCGAAGGAGGAACAGGGCGTGCACGGGCCATCAACCCCGATGGTCCGCAGCCTCACATCCCTCTACCTCCATAATTGTTTTTAAATTTGAAAGGTAAGTATTTTCTTTTTTACAGGTTCAAGGTAAGTATTTTCTTTTTTTGCAGGTCCTGATTCACCGTGTCCGTTACTTGGTTTGGTGTTAATAAAGAATTTTTAATCCCAATTTGTTTTCTGTGTGGTCTTTTAATTTAGTTTTAACGTGTCTCTGATTTGAGCTTTTAAGGAAAACCAATAAAACATAAATTAAAACATGAAATAAAATCCCCCAAAATAACAAACTAAAACAACAAACTAACGTAAAATAGAAAAAATTAAATGAGTATGCCCTTGTCGCGACGTTTCGAAGGTGTTGCTTCTTCCTCAGGCGAGGGCATACTGAAGAGCTCTGTGTTTGAGCCTCCTATTTATACTCCCCCTCTGATCCCGCCTCCTTGGCTTCCTGTGGCTTTCTTATAGTATGTTTTTCAGCTCATTGCTTTTTTCCAATTCTGCCAGACTTTTTGGCTCTCATTTTTCCCTTTTTCTTTCTTTCTTCTTTTCCAGTCTTCTCCTCTTTCCCCTTTTAACTTTTCCTTTTTCATCATCCTTTTCTTCCCTTTTCTTGACCTCTGCCCTTTACCCTTCCTTTTGGCCTACATCTGTCCTCTTTCTCTTCCGAATTTTGGGTTCCTACTAATGCCGACTTGGCTTTTACTACAAACTCTCAACCCTGCTTGGGGAGGACTCAACCCGACTTGGGGAGTAAATTTAGAAAGGCGATGTGACTTTGGGTTAGGCTTTAGGTTTCAGCTGGGATTAGGATTACTTGGGCTTCAGATCCAGTACTGGGGTGAGGTTTAAGATTCAATTTCCAAAAATGAAGTAGAAATGGGATTATTCAAAATTGTAAAGATTTTAGGGCCAGATTAGATCAGGGGGTATATAAAATAGGGCCAAAATCCAAATTTAGGGTGGGTAATTTAAGATAAACAAATTGGTTAGGGTTAGGATAAATGACTGGGGTAGGGCATAGATGCTGGATTGAGCGTTAACTAGGAGTGAGACCCAAAGACCAAC
The DNA here is from genome assembly GCF_057382275.1 of Copadichromis virginalis. Classification (NCBI taxonomy): domain Eukaryota; kingdom Metazoa; phylum Chordata; class Actinopteri; order Cichliformes; family Cichlidae; genus Copadichromis; species Copadichromis virginalis. The sequence goes on from NC_140627.1 coordinate 35,571,759, forward strand.
CGGAGCGAGGCACTGGCTGGTTAGGATTGAAGAAAAGAACCTGTCCCTCCCGAAGGGTTAGGGGGTTAGGGTTAGGACATTGGTTATGGCTCCGTCCCCCCTGGGGGGGACCGAAGAATGCACGGTCCTTCCCTCCTGGGCCCCTCCCTCCCCGGTTCCATAAAAACCAGTCCTGGTCTCGAGATTGGGGTCGATAAGTGTCGGGCCGCATACGGGAGCGACCCCTCCTCCCATAGCGGACCTGCTGCCACCCTTCATCAGCCATGATGGAGGGCCAAACAAAGTTTTTTCAATATTTTTTGTTGTTTTTTGTGTTTTTTTTAATGTTTTTTAAGTTTTTTATTTTTTAGAAAAACCAAAAAAAAGAATGAAACTCTTAAAAACTAAAAATGCCCTGGAAAGGGTTCAAGAAACTAAAAATGCCCTGAAAAGGGCTCAAAAAAAACTAATCGTGTGCCACTGTGGCGACGTTTCGACCAAATGTGGTCTTCTTCAGGCCTGGGCACACTCAAAACTAACTGAAATACGTCTGCTGCAGAAAAAGCGACTGTCTTCGTCGAAGGGCAGCGAAAGAATGAGCCTGGCCTGCAGGCTCATCCCTTAAATAAGCTCTGGCTCCAAAAGAAAAAGAAAAAGAAAAAGAAAAAGAAAACCCCACAGTACAAATGATTTTAAACGTTTTTAAACCTTACCCACAGGATTTTAATGAATTAAACCTACACCATATGAACTGATATGAACTAAATGGTGCGCATATATATAAAATAAAATTACTATTTACACACAAGTTTTTAAACTCAATATTTACACATTCATGACAAGTATTTATTTATTTATTTATTTATTGTGTTACATATTTTTTTTACATATTTTTTTACCAAGTATTTAACAAAATAGTGGGGATGGGGGAAAGGGGGAGGGGGATGGGACTAGGGTTAGGAATAGGAGTAGGAGTAGGGAAGGGAATTAGGGTTAGGATATAGGACAGGGGTTGGGACGATAGGTTAGGGTTAGGGCTAGGAGTGGGAGGTGGTTAGGGTTAGGGTAAGGGGTTAGGGTAATGGGGGTTAGGGTTAGGGTTAGGGTTAGGGGGTTAGGGTAGGGTTAGGGGTTAGGGTTAGGGTTAGGGTTAGGGTTAGGTTAGGGGGTAATAGCCAGAGCTTGACGGAATAAAATGGAATAACTGGGAAAGTAAGTGTCGTAGAGGGATGAAAGTGGTGTCTACGGGGGGGTTTCGGGGTGCTCCGGACACCCTGGTGAAGACCCCATGTCGATAGCACCAACGGTTCTGGACTTGGTGTAAATGGGTCCAAATTTGACGGAATAAAAAGGTCAAAGTGGCAGATAGGAGTGTCCGATCGGGCCGATTCCACCACCACTGTACTCAGCAGGCCCTGCCGGGTCGTTCGACACGCAGCATGGCAGGGATCGGTGACATAACATGTAGCAGTTTCCCTTCACAGAAGCGTCTGCAGCAGGTGGGTGGAGGAGGAGGCAGCAGAACCAGGCCTTTGGAGCACTGTGTCATCTCCTGGTCCTGATGCTTTGAATCTCCCTCTCTGTCTGTCTGTCTGTCTGTCTGTCACACACACACACACACACACACAGAAGCTGGTCAAGTGCTGTGCAACTGGGATTGCACCTGTCGTCCACAGGAGGGCGCCTAGCTGGGAAGTCCAGTACATTCCATATTAAAGTTGTTGCAAGTGCATTTTTTGTGTAAAAGACAGACACACACACACACACACACACACACAGTAAGGTCTGAAGTGCAAAATTTGAATTACATTCCTTTGTATCTCTCCCTCTCTCTCTCTCTCTCTCTCTCTCTCTCTCTCTCTCTCTCTCTGTCTCTCTCTCTCTCTCTCTGTCAACACACACACACACACACACACTCACACACACCAAAGCACACAGACAGAAGCTGGTCACAACTGCTGTGCAACTGGGATTGAACCAGGGGGGCTCCCTCTGCTGGCTCAATGCGGTACAAAGTGTCAGAAGCTGTTAGATATCTGCTTTTGACAATCAATTGCACCTGTCATCCACAGGAGGGCGCCTAGCTGGGAAGTCCAGTACATTCCATATTAAAGTTGTTGCAAGTGCATTTTTTGTGTAAAAGACAGACACACACACACACACACACACACACACACACACACACACACACACTGTAAGGTCTGAAGTGCAAAATTTGAATTACATTCCTTTGTATCTCTCCCTCTCTCTCTCTCTCTCTCTCTCTCTCTCTCTCTGTCTCTCTCTCTCTCTCTCTCTCTCTGTCAACACACACACACACACACACACACACACACACACACTCAATGGAGTATAAAATAAAGACCGGGGCAGTTCTCTCACTGGAGTCTCTTAGAGTGGAGGCTGCCCTTGCTAGCAAGAAGTTCTGTGTGTTTCTCTTCTCTGAGTCTTTACTGAAGAAGTGTTTTATAACATTTTCCTTAACAACTGACATGTGTTTTTTGTGTAAAAGAGAGAGACACACACACACACACACACACACACACACACTCACACTCAGCGGCTCAGAGATGAGGGAAAAACAACAGAAATCAGGATAGATTTTAATGTCAGGAGATGCCCTGTGATGCTGGGGCCATTGTGTAAGATTGGAATGTGTACCAGTGGCTGGTGGGTGGTCCTTGAAGGTCCCGGGAGGAGGCGGCGAGGAGGCAGCGGGTGGCTGGGCTTCGGCCTTGGCCCAGGAACGTCATTTATTCTGCGTGGTGCCGCGTGTGCCCTGTGCAGCTTCGATGTGTGCGGCTGACGCTCTGTGGTTCCTGTTCCTGTCATAAAAGGCCCTGTACAAGGGGATAAGAAATGCATCATTGGTTACCAAAATAAAACAGTGTCTTTCTGCCTGTGTCATTCTGTTTGGTTTCTTTGAGCGTTTGTTTCTTAAATACACAGCAAGTGTCACTCTCTCTCTCTCTCTCTCTGTCACACACACACACACACACACCAAAGCACACACACCAAAGCGCGCACACACACACACACACACACACACACACACCAAAGCGCGCACACACACACACACACACACACACACACACAGACACAGACACTGTGAGGTTTGCAGTGCAAAATTTGAATTTTAGTGCATGGTGATTTGTCTCCCTCCAGTGGCCCACGGCAGGTATGATGAGGCTTAAATGATAGGTTATGGGGAAAAAGCCAGGAGAGGATGGGACAAAAGTGGAATAACTGAAAAAGTAAGAGGTGTAGAGGGCTGATGTTGGTGTCTAGGTGGGGGTTTTGGTGGGTGCCGGACGCTGTGGCGAAGAGGCCACGCCGATGGCTTCTTCGGTTCTGGAGATATGGCGAATCGGACCAAAAAGGATGGGACAAAACGGTCCCAGTCGGAGAAAGGAAGGTGCAGAGGGCCTGGGTCCACCACCACTGTACTCAGCAGGCCCTGCCGGGTCGTTCGACACGCAGCATGGCAGGGATCGGTGACATAACATGTAGCAGTTTCCCTTCACAGAAGCGTCTGCAGCAGGTGGGTGGAGGAGGAGGCAGCAGAACCAGGCCTTTGGAGCACTGTGTCATCTCCTGGTCCTGATGCTTTGAATCTCCCTCTCTGTCTGTCTGTCTGTCTGTCTGTCACACACACACACACACACACAGAAGCTGGTCAAGTGCTGTGCAACTGGGATTGCACCTGTCGTCCACAGGAGGGCGCCTAGCTGGGAAGTCCAGTACATTCCATATTAAAGTTGTTGCAAGTGCATTTTTTGTGTAAAAGACAGACACACACACACACACACACACACACACACTGTAAGGTCTGAAGTGCAAAATTTGAATTACATTCCTTTGTATCTCTCCCTCTCTCTCTCTCTCTCTCTCTCTCTCTGTCTCTCTCTCTCTCTCTCTCTCTCTGTCAACACACACACACACACACACACACACACACACACACACACACACACACTCAATGGAGTATAAAATAAAGACCGGGGCAGTTCTCTCACTGGAGTCTCTTAGAGTGGAGGCTGCCCTTGCTAGCAAGAAGTTCTGTGTGTTTCTCTTCTCTGAGTCTTTACTGAAGAAGTGTTTTATAACATTTTCCTTAACAACTGACATGTGTTTTTTGTGTAAAAGAGAGAGAGACACACACACACACACACACACACACACACACACACACACACACACACACACACACACACTCACACTCACAGGCTCAGAGATGAGGGAAAAACAACAGAAATCAGGATAGATTTTAATGTCAGGAGATGCCCTGTGATGCTGGGGCCATTGTGTAAGATTGGAATGTGTACCAGTGGCTGGTGGGTGGTCCTTGAAGGTCCCGGGAGGAGGCGGCGAGGAGGCAGCGGGTGGCTGGGCTTGAGCTGTGGATCAGGGACGTCATTAATTCTGCCTGGTGCTGCGTGTGCCCTGTGCAGCTTGGATGTCTGCCGCTGACGCTCTGTGGTTCCTGTTCTGCTGATCTCCTGGTCCACACACGGCTTCAGGGTGTACTGTACAAGGGGAGAAGAAATGCATCATTGGTTACCAAAATAAAACAGTGTCTTTCTGCCTGTGTCATTCTGTTTGGTTTCTTTGAGCGTTTGTTTCTTAAATACACAGCAAGTGTCACTCTCTCTCTCTCTCTGTCACACACACACACACACACACACACACACACACACACACACACACACACACAGACACTGTGAGGTCTGCAGTTCAAAATTTGAATCTCAGAGCTTGGTGTTTTTGTCTCCCTCCAGTGGACAAATGCAGGTATGATGAGGGTTGGTTAGGTTAGGGGGTAATAGCCAGAGCTTGACGGAATAAAATGGAATAACTGGGAAAGTAAGTGTCGTAGAGGGATGAAAGTGGTGTCTACGGGGGGGTTTCGGGGTGCTCCGGACACCCTGGTGAAGACCCCATGTCGATAGCACCAACGGTTCTGGACTTGGTGTAAATGGGTCCAAATTTGACGGAATAAAAAGGTCAAAGTGGCAGATAGGAGTGTCCGATCGGGCCGATTCCACCACCACTGTACTCAGCAGGCCCTGCCGGGTCGTTCGACACGCAGCATGGCAGGGATCGGTGACATAACATGTAGCAGTTTCCCTTCACAGAAGCGTCTGCAGCAGGTGGGTGGAGGAGGAGGCAGCAGAACCAGGCCTTTGGAGCACTGTGTCATCTCCTGGTCCTGATGCTTTGAATCTCCCTCTCTGTCTGTCTGTCTGTCTGTCTGTCACACACACACACACACACACACAGAAGCTGGTCAAGTGCTGTGCAACTGGGATTGCACCTGTCGTCCACAGGAGGGCGCCTAGCTGGGAAGTCCAGTACATTCCATATTAAAGTTGTTGCAAGTGCATTTTTTGTGTAAAAGACAGAGACACACACACACACACACACACACACACACACAGTAAGGTCTGAAGTGCAAAATTTGAATTACATTCCTTTGTATCTCTCCCTCTCTCTCTCTCTCTCTCTCTCTCTCTGTCTCTCTCTCTCTCTCTCTGTCAACACACACACACACACACACACACACACTCACACACACCAAAGCACACAGACAGAAGCTGGTCACAACTGCTGTGCAACTGGGATTGAACCAGGGGTGCTCCCTCTGCTGGCTCAATGCGGTACAAAGTGTCAGAAGCTGTTAGATATCTGCTTTTGACAATCAATTGCACCTGTCATCCACAGGAGGGCGCCTAGCTGGGAAGTCCAGTACATTCCATATTAAAGTTGTTGCAAGTGCATTTTTTGTGTAAAAGACAGACACACACACACACACACACACACACACACACACACACACACACACACACACACACACACTGTAAGGTCTGAAGTGCAAAATTTGAATTACATTCCTTTGTATCTCTCCCTCTCTCTCTCTCTCTCTCTCTCTCTCTGTCTCTCTCTCTCTCTCTCTCTCTCTGTCAACACACACACACACACACACACACACACACACACACACACACACTCAATGGAGTATAAAATAAAGACCGGGGCAGTTCTCTCACTGGAGTCTCTTAGAGTGGAGGCTGCCCTTGCTAGCAAGAAGTTCTGTGTGTTTCTCTTCTCTGAGTCTTTACTGAAGAAGTGTTTTATAACATTTTCCTTAACAACTGACATGTGTTTTTTGTGTAAAAGAGAGAGAGACACACACACACACACACACACACACACACACACACACACACACACTCACACTCACAGGCTCAGAGATGAGGGAAAAACAACAGAAATCAGGATAGATTTTAATGTCAGGAGATGCCCTGTGATGCTGGGGCCATTGTGTAAGATTGGAATGTGTACCAGTGGCTGGTGGGTGGTCCTTGAAGGTCCCGGGAGGAGGCGGCGAGGAGGCAGCGGGTGGCTGGGCTTGAGCTGTGGATCAGGGACGTCATTAATTCTGCCTGGTGCTGCGTGTGCCCTGTGCAGCTTGGATGTCTGCCGCTGACGCTCTGTGGTTCCTGTTCTGCTGATCTCCTGGTCCACACACGGCTTCAGGGTGTACTGTACAAGGGGAGAAGAAATGCATCATTGGTTACCAAAATAAAACAGTGTCTTTCTGCCTGTGTCATTCTGTTTGGTTTCTTTGAGCGTTTGTTTCTTAAATACACAGCAAGTGTCACTCTCTCTCTCTCTCTCTCTGTCACACACACACACACACACACACACACACACACACACACACACACACACACAGACACTGTGAGGTCTGCAGTTCAAAATTTGAATCTCAGAGCTTGGTGTTTTTGTCTCCCTCCAGTGGACAAATGCAGGTATGATGAGGGTTGGTTAGGTTAGGGGGTAATAGCCAGAGCTTGACGGAATAAAATGGAATAACTGGGAAAGTAAGTGTCGTAGAGGGATGAAAGTGGTGTCTACGGGGGGGTTTCGGGGTGCTCCGGACACCCTGGTGAAGACCCCATGTCGATAGCACCAACGGTTCTGGACTTGGTGTAAATGGGTCCAAATTTGACGGAATAAAAAGGTCAAAGTGGCAGATAGGAGTGTCCGATCGGGCCGATTCCACCACCACTGTACTCAGCAGGCCCTGCCGGGTCGTTCGACACGCAGCATGGCAGGGATCGGTGACATAACATGTAGCAGTTTCCCTTCACAGAAGCGTCTGCAGCAGGTGGGTGGAGGAGGAGGCAGCAGAACCAGGCCTTTGGAGCACTGTGTCATCTCCTGGTCCTGATGCTTTGAATCTCCCTCTCTGTCTGTCTGTCTGTCTGTCTGTCACACACACACACACACACACACAGAAGCTGGTCAAGTGCTGTGCAACTGGGATTGCACCTGTCGTCCACAGGAGGGCGCCTAGCTGGGAAGTCCAGTACATTCCATATTAAAGTTGTTGCAAGTGCATTTTTTGTGTAAAAGACAGACACACACACACACACACACACACACAGTAAGGTCTGAAGTGCAAAATTTGAATTACATTCCTTTGTATCTCTCCCTCTCTCTCTCTCTCTCTCTCTCTCTCTCTCTCTCTCTCTCTCTCTGTCTCTCTCTCTCTCTCTCTGTCAACACACACACACACACACACACTCACACACACCAAAGCACACAGACAGAAGCTGGTCACAACTGCTGTGCAACTGGGATTGAACCAGGGGGGCTCCCTCTGCTGGCTCAATGCGGTACAAAGTGTCAGAAGCTGTTAGATATCTGCTTTTGACAATCAATTGCACCTGTCATCCACAGGAGGGCGCCTAGCTGGGAAGTCCAGTACATTCCATATTAAAGTTGTTGCAAGTGCATTTTTTGTGTAAAAGACAGACACACACACACACACACACACACACACACACACACACACACACACTGTAAGGTCTGAAGTGCAAAATTTGAATTACATTCCTTTGTATCTCTCCCTCTCTCTCTCTCTCTCTCTCTCTCTGTCTCTCTCTCTCTCTCTCTCTCTCTGTCAACACACACACACACACACACACACACACACACACACACACACACACTCAATGGAGTATAAAATAAAGACCGGGGCAGTTCTCTCACTGGAGTCTCTTAGAGTGGAGGCTGCCCTTGCTAGCAAGAAGTTCTGTGTGTTTCTCTTCTCTGAGTCTTTACTGAAGAAGTGTTTTATAACATTTTCCTTAACAACTGACATGTGTTTTTTGTGTAAAAGAGAGAGACACACACACACACACACACACACACACACACTCACACTCAGCGGCTCAGAGATGAGGGAAAAACAACAGAAATCAGGATAGATTTTAATGTCAGGAGATGCCCTGTGATGCTGGGGCCATTGTGTAAGATTGGAATGTGTACCAGTGGCTGGTGGGTGGTCCTTGAAGGTCCCGGGAGGAGGCGGCGAGGAGGCAGCGGGTGGCTGGGCTTCGGCCTTGGCCCAGGAACGTCATTTATTCTGCGTGGTGCCGCGTGTGCCCTGTGCAGCTTCGATGTGTGCGGCTGACGCTCTGTGGTTCCTGTTCCTGTCATAAAAGGCCCTGTACAAGGGGATAAGAAATGCATCATTGGTTACCAAAATAAAACAGTGTCTTTCTGCCTGTGTCATTCTGTTTGGTTTCTTTGAGCGTTTGTTTCTTAAATACACAGCAAGTGTCACTCTCTCTCTCTCTCTCTCTGTCACACACACACACACACACACCAAAGCACACACACCAAAGCGCGCACACACACACACACACACACACACACACCAAAGCGCGCACACACACACACACACACACACACACACACACAGACACAGACACTGTGAGGTTTGCAGTGCAAAATTTGAATTTTAGTGCATGGTGATTTGTCTCCCTCCAGTGGCCCACGGCAGGTATGATGAGGCTTAAATGATAGGTTATGGGGAAAAAGCCAGGAGAGGATGGGACAAAAGTGGAATAACTGAAAAAGTAAGAGGTGTAGAGGGCTGATGTTGGTGTCTAGGTGGGGGTTTTGGTGGGTGCCGGACGCTGTGGCGAAGAGGCCACGCCGATGGCTTCTTCGGTTCTGGAGATATGGCGAATCGGACCAAAAAGGATGGGACAAAACGGTCCCAGTCGGAGAAAGGAAGGTGCAGAGGGCCTGGGTCCACCACCACTGTACTCAGCAGGCCCTGCCGGGTCGTTCGACACGCAGCATGGCAGGGATCGGTGACATAACATGTAGCAGTTTCCCTTCACAGAAGCGTCTGCAGCAGGTGGGTGGAGGAGGAGGCAGCAGAACCAGGCCTTTGGAGCACTGTGTCATCTCCTGGTCCTGATGCTTTGAATCTCCCTCTCTGTCTGTCTGTCTGTCTGTCTGTCACACACACACACACACACACAGAAGCTGGTCAAGTGCTGTGCAACTGGGATTGCACCTGTCGTCCACAGGAGGGCGCCTAGCTGGGAAGTCCAGTACATTCCATATTAAAGTTGTTGCAAGTGCATTTTTTGTGTAAAAGACAGACACACACACACACACACACACACACACACTGTAAGGTCTGAAGTGCAAAATTTGAATTACATTCCTTTGTATCTCTCCCTCTCTCTCTCTCTCTCTCTCTCTCTCTGTCTCTCTCTCTCTCTCTCTCTCTCTGTCAACACACACACACACACACACACACACACACACACACACACACACACACTCAATGGAGTATAAAATAAAGACCGGGGCAGTTCTCTCACTGGAGTCTCTTAGAGTGGAGGCTGCCCTTGCTAGCAAGAAGTTCTGTGTGTTTCTCTTCTCTGAGTCTTTACTGAAGAAGTGTTTTATAACATTTTCCTTAACAACTGACATGTGTTTTTTGTGTAAAAGAGAGAGAGACACACACACACACACACACACACACACACACACACACACACACACACACACACTCACACTCACAGGCTCAGAGATGAGGGAAAAACAACAGAAATCAGGATAGATTTTAATGTCAGGAGATGCCCTGTGATGCTGGGGCCATTGTGTAAGATTGGAATGTGTACCAGTGGCTGGTGGGTGGTCCTTGAAGGTCCCGGGAGGAGGCGGCGAGGAGGCAGCGGGTGGCTGGGCTTGAGCTGTGGATCAGGGACGTCATTAATTCTGCCTGGTGCTGCGTGTGCCCTGTGCAGCTTGGATGTCTGCCGCTGACGCTCTGTGGTTCCTGTTCTGCTGATCTCCTGGTCCACACACGGCTTCAGGGTGTACTGTACAAGGGGAGAAGAAATGCATCATTGGTTACCAAAATAAAACAGTGTCTTTCTGCCTGTGTCATTCTGTTTGGTTTCTTTGAGCGTTTGTTTCTTAAATACACAGCAAGTGTCACTCTCTCTCTCTCTCTGTCACACACACACACACACACACACACACACACACACACACACACACACACACAGACACTGTGAGGTCTGCAGTTCAAAATTTGAATCTCAGAGCTTGGTGTTTTTGTCTCCCTCCAGTGGACAAATGCAGGTATGATGAGGGTTGGTTAGGTTAGGGGGTAATAGCCAGAGCTTGACGGAATAAAATGGAATAACTGGGAAAGTAAGTGTCGTAGAGGGATGAAAGTGGTGTCTACGGGGGGGTTTCGGGGTGCTCCGGACACCCTGGTGAAGACCCCATGTCGATAGCACCAACGGTTCTGGACTTGGTGTAAATGGGTCCAAATTTGACGGAATAAAAAGGTCAAAGTGGCAGATAGGAGTGTCCGATCGGGCCGATTCCACCACCACTGTACTCAGCAGGCCCTGCCGGGTCGTTCGACACGCAGCATGGCAGGGATCGGTGACATAACATGTAGCAGTTTCCCTTCACAGAAGCGTCTGCAGCAGGTGGGTGGAGGAGGAGGCAGCAGAACCAGGCCTTTGGAGCACTGTGTCATCTCCTGGTCCTGATGCTTTGAATCTCCCTCTCTGTCTGTCTGTCTGTCTGTCTGTCACACACACACACACACACACACAGAAGCTGGTCAAGTGCTGTGCAACTGGGATTGCACCTGTCGTCCACAGGAGGGCGCCTAGCTGGGAAGTCCAGTACATTCCATATTAAAGTTGTTGCAAGTGCATTTTTTGTGTAAAAGACAGAGACACACACACACACACACACACACACACAGTAAGGTCTGAAGTGCAAAATTTGAATTACATTCCTTTGTATCTCTCCCTCTCCCTCTCTCTCTCTCTCTCTCTCTCTCTCTCTCTCTGTCAACACACACACACACACACACACACACTCACACACACCAAAGCACACAGACAGAAGCTGGTCACAACTGCTGTGCAACTGGGATTGAACCAGGGGGGCTCCCTCTGCTGGCTCAATGCGGTACAAAGTGTCAGAAGCTGTTAGATATCTGCTTTTGACAATCAATTGCACCTGTCATCCACAGGAGGGCGCCTAGCTGGGAAGTCCAGTACATTCCATATTAAAGTTGTTGCAAGTGCATTTTTTGTGTAAAAGACAGACACACACACACACACACACACACACACACACACACACACACACACACACACACAGACACTGTGAGGTCTGCAGTTCAAAATTTGAATCTCAGAGCTTGGTGTTTTTGTCTCCCTCCAGTGGACAAATGCAGGTATGATGAGGGTTGGTTAGGTTAGGGGGTAATAGCCAGAGCTTAGGGTTAGGGTTAGGGTGTGGAAAAGGAAACAGGGTCCCAGCAACTGCTGGTCCCCTGTTGGTGCACTCTCACTCGACTGGAGTGGGCATTGATGCCCCCTGATCAAAAAATTACCCATCTTGGGTTATAGTTGCTAGCTGTTTATGATTGAGCCCGTCGCGACGTTTCGGCGTTGTTTCGCCTTCATCAGGCTGGGCTCAATGATGTAGGGACTGTCTTGTCCTCTATTTATATGTTTCCCTTAACTAAGGTTTTCTTTGTGACTTTCTTGTCTTCTATTTCTCTGTTTCTTCTTACTTAGGTTTCTTTCTGCATTTTCTTAGCTTTTTCTGTGCTTTTTTCTGTTTTTCTCAACCCTGCTTGGGGAGTTCTATTTTTCTGTTTGTCTCAACCCTACTTGGGGAGCTTTTCTTTTATGTGCTTTCTTCTTAGCTTTCTCTGTACTTTTTTCTTAGTTTTTCTCTATTTTTCTTCTCTGTGTACCCTTTGTGACTCTCTTGTCATCTATTTCCATTTTTCCTTTTTGTTCTCTTGTTTTTATTCATGGCACCCCCTATTCCTTAGTCCACTCTTTCATCTTTATATTTCTGGCACCCCCATCTTTAGTAACCACTCTATTTAGGCTTCTTTTTCTGTTTTTCTGTTTTTCCATTTTTTAGGCTTTTTTTCTGTTTTTCTGGGGGGTGGGGGGGAGGGAGGGGGGATAGGTTAGGATTAGGGTAGGAGATATGGGCAGGGGCATCACCCACTCCACCGGGACCTGGCTGGTTAGGGTGTGGAAAAGGAAACAGGGTCCCAGCAACTGCTGGTCCCCTGTTGGTGCACTCTCACTCGACTGGAGTGGGCATTGATGCCCCCTGATCAAAAAATTACCCATCTTGGGTTATAGTTGCTAGCTGTTTATGATTGAGCCCGTCGCGACGTTTCGGCGTTGTTTCGCCTTCATCAGGCTGGGCTCAATGATGTAGGGACTGTCTTGTCCTCTATTTATATGTTTCCCTTAACTAAGGTTTTCTTTGTGACTTTCTTGTCTTCTATTTCTCTGTTTCTTCTTACTTAGGTTTCTTTCTGCATTTTCTTAGCTTTTTCTGTGCTTTTTTCTGTTTTTCTCAACCCTGCTTGGGGAGTTCTATTTTTCTGTTTGTCTCAACCCTACTTGGGGAGCTTTTCTTTTATGTGCTTTCTTCTTAGCTTTCTCTGTACTTTTTTCTTAGTTTTTCTCTATTTTTCTTCTCTGTGTACCCTTTGTGACTCTCTTGTCATCTATTTCCATTTTTCCTTTTTGTTCTCTTGTTTTTATTCATGGCACCCCCTATTCCTTAGTCCACTCTTTCATCTTTATATTTCTGGCACCCCCATCTTTAGTAACCACTCTATTTAGGCTTCTTTTTCTGTTTTTCTGTTTTTCCATTTTTTAGGCTTTTTTTCTGTTTTTCTGGGGGGTGGGGGGGAGGGAGGGGGGATAGGTTAGGATTAGGGTAGGAGATATGGGCAGGGGCATCACCCACTCCACCGGGACCTGGCTGGTTAGGGTGTGGAAAAGGAAACAGGGTCCCAGCAACTGCTGGTCCCCTGTTGGTGCACTCTCACTCGACTGGAGTGGGCATTGATGCCCCCTGATCAAAAAATTACCCATCTTGGGTTATAGTTGCTAGCTGTTTATGATTGAGCCCGTCGCGACGTTTCGGCGTTGTTTCGCCTTCATCAGGCTGGGCTCAATGATGTAGGGACTGTCTTGTCCTCTATTTATATGTTTCCCTTAACTAAGGTTTTCTTTGTGACTTTCTTGTCTTCTATTTCTCTGTTTCTTCTTACTTAGGTTTCTTTCTGCATTTTCTTAGCTTTTTCTGTGCTTTTTTCTGTTTTTCTCAACCCTGCTTGGGGAGTTCTATTTTTCTGTTTGTCTCAACCCTACTTGGGGAGCTTTTCTTTTATGTGCTTTCTTCTTAGCTTTCTCTGTACTTTTTTCTTAGTTTTTCTCTATTTTTCTTCTCTGTGTACCCTTTGTGACTCTCTTGTCATCTATTTCCATTTTTCCTTTTTGTTCTCTTGTTTTTATTCATGGCACCCCCTATTCCTTAGTCCACTCTTTCATCTTTATATTTCTGGCACCCCCATCTTTAGTAACCACTCTATTTAGGCTTCTTTTTCTGTTTTTCTGTTTTTCCATTTTTTAGGCTTTTTTTCTGTTTTTCTGGGGGGTGGGGGGGAGGGAGGGGGGATAGGTTAGGATTAGGGTAGGAGATATGGGCAGGGGCATCACCCACTCCACCGGGACCTGGCTGGTTAGGGTGTGGAAAAGGAAACAGGGTCCCAGCAACTGCTGGTCCCCTGTTGGTGCACTCTCACTCGACTGGAGTGGGCATTGATGCCCCCTGATCAAAAAATTACCCATCTTGGGTTATAGTTGCTAGCTGTTTATGATTGAGCCCGTCGCGACGTTTCGGCGTTGTTTCGCCTTCATCAGGCTGGGCTCAATGATGTAGGGACTGTCTTGTCCTCTATTTATATGTTTCCCTTAACTAAGGTTTTCTTTGTGACTTTCTTGTCTTCTATTTCTCTGTTTCTTCTTACTTAGGTTTCTTTCTGCATTTTCTTAGCTTTTTCTGTGCTTTTTTCTGTTTTTCTCAACCCTGCTTGGGGAGTTCTATTTTTCTGTTTGTCTCAACCCTACTTGGGGAGCTTTTCTTTTATGTGCTTTCTTCTTAGCTTTCTCTGTACTTTTTTCTTAGTTTTTCTCTATTTTTCTTCTCTGTGTACCCTTTGTGACTCTCTTGTCATCTATTTCCATTTTTCCTTTTTGTTCTCTTGTTTTTATTCATGGCACCCCCTATTCCTTAGTCCACTCTTTCATCTTTATATTTCTGGCACCCCCATCTTTAGTAACCACTCTATTTAGGCTTCTTTTTCTGTTTTTCTGTTTTTCCATTTTTTAGGCTTTTTTTCTGTTTTTCTGGGGGGTGGGGGGGAGGGAGGGGGGATAGGTTAGGATTAGGGTAGGAGATATGGGCAGGGGCATCACCCACTCCACCGGGACCTGGCTGGTTAGGGTGTGGAAAAGGAAACAGGGTCCCAGCAACTGCTGGTCCCCTGTTGGTGCACTCTCACTCGACTGGAGTGGGCATTGATGCCCCCTGATCAAAAAATTACCCATCTTGGGTTATAGTTGCTAGCTGTTTATGATTGAGCCCGTCGCGACGTTTCGGCGTTGTTTCGCCTTCATCAGGCTGGGCTCAATGATGTAGGGACTGTCTTGTCCTCTATTTATATGTTTCCCTTAACTAAGGTTTTCTTTGTGACTTTCTTGTCTTCTATTTCTCTGTTTCTTCTTACTTAGGTTTCTTTCTGCATTTTCTTAGCTTTTTCTGTGCTTTTTTCTGTTTTTCTCAACCCTGCTTGGGGAGTTCTATTTTTCTGTTTGTCTCAACCCTACTTGGGGAGCTTTTCTTTTATGTGCTTTCTTCTTAGCTTTCTCTGTACTTTTTTCTTAGTTTTTCTCTATTTTTCTTCTCTGTGTACCCTTTGTGACTCTCTTGTCATCTATTTCCATTTTTCCTTTTTGTTCTCTTGTTTTTATTCATGGCACCCCCTATTCCTTAGTCCACTCTTTCATCTTTATATTTCTGGCACCCCCATCTTTAGTAACCACTCTATTTAGGCTTCTTTTTCTGTTTTTCTGTTTTTCCATTTTTTAGGCTTTTTTTCTGTTTTTCTGGGGGGTGGGGGGGAGGGAGGGGGGATAGGTTAGGATTAGGGTAGGAGATATGGGCAGGGGCATCACCCACTCCACCGGGACCTGGCTGGTTAGGGTGTGGAAAAGGAAACAGGGTCCCAGCAACTGCTGGTCCCCTGTTGGTGCACTCTCACTCGACTGGAGTGGGCATTGATGCCCCCTGATCAAAAAATTACCCATCTTGGGTTATAGTTGCTAGCTGTTTATGATTGAGCCCGTCGCGACGTTTCGGCGTTGTTTCGCCTTCATCAGGCTGGGCTCAATGATGTAGGGACTGTCTTGTCCTCTATTTATATGTTTCCCTTAACTAAGGTTTTCTTTGTGACTTTCTTGTCTTCTATTTCTCTGTTTCTTCTTACTTAGGTTTCTTTCTGCATTTTCTTAGCTTTTTCTGTGCTTTTTTCTGTTTTTCTCAACCCTGCTTGGGGAGTTCTATTTTTCTGTTTGTCTCAACCCTACTTGGGGAGCTTTTCTTTTATGTGCTTTCTTCTTAGCTTTCTCTGTACTTTTTTCTTAGTTTTTCTCTATTTTTCTTCTCTGTGTACCCTTTGTGACTCTCTTGTCATCTATTTCCATTTTTCCTTTTTGTTCTCTTGTTTTTATTCATGGCACCCCCTATTCCTTAGTCCACTCTTTCATCTTTATATTTCTGGCACCCCCATCTTTAGTAACCACTCTATTTAGGCTTCTTTTTCTGTTTTTCTGTTTTTCCATTTTTTAGGCTTTTTTTCTGTTTTTCTGGGGGGTGGGGGGGAGGGAGGGGGGATAGGTTAGGATTAGGGTAGGAGATATGGGCAGGGGCATCACCCACTCCACCGGGACCTGGCTGGTTAGGGTGTGGAAAAGGAAACAGGGTCCCAGCAACTGCTGGTCCCCTGTTGGTGCACTCTCACTCGACTGGAGTGGGCATTGATGCCCCCTGATCAAAAAATTACCCATCTTGGGTTATAGTTGCTAGCTGTTTATGATTGAGCCCGTCGCGACGTTTCGGCGTTGTTTCGCCTTCATCAGGCTGGGCTCAATGATGTAGGGACTGTCTTGTCCTCTATTTATATGTTTCCCTTAACTAAGGTTTTCTTTGTGACTTTCTTGTCTTCTATTTCTCTGTTTCTTCTTACTTAGGTTTCTTTCTGCATTTTCTTAGCTTTTTCTGTGCTTTTTTCTGTTTTTCTCAACCCTGCTTGGGGAGTTCTATTTTTCTGTTTGTCTCAACCCTACTTGGGGAGCTTTTCTTTTATGTGCTTTCTTCTTAGCTTTCTCTGTACTTTTTTCTTAGTTTTTCTCTATTTTTCTTCTCTGTGTACCCTTTGTGACTCTCTTGTCATCTATTTCCATTTTTCCTTTTTGTTCTCTTGTTTTTATTCATGGCACCCCCTATTCCTTAGTCCACTCTTTCATCTTTATATTTCTGGCACCCCCATCTTTAGTAACCACTCTATTTAGGCTTCTTTTTCTGTTTTTCTGTTTTTCCATTTTTTAGGCTTTTTTTCTGTTTTTCTGGGGGGTGGGGGGGAGGGAGGGGGGATAGGTTAGGATTAGGGTAGGAGATATGGGCAGGGGCATCACCCACTCCACCGGGACCTGGCTGGTTAGGGTGTGGAAAAGGAAACAGGGTCCCAGCAACTGCTGGTCCCCTGTTGGTGCACTCTCACTCGACTGGAGTGGGCATTGATGCCCCCTGATCAAAAAATTACCCATCTTGGGTTATAGTTGCTAGCTGTTTATGATTGAGCCCGTCGCGACGTTTCGGCGTTGTTTCGCCTTCATCAGGCTGGGCTCAATGATGTAGGGACTGTCTTGTCCTCTATTTATATGTTTCCCTTAACTAAGGTTTTCTTTGTGACTTTCTTGTCTTCTATTTCTCTGTTTCTTCTTACTTAGGTTTCTTTCTGCATTTTCTTAGCTTTTTCTGTGCTTTTTTCTGTTTTTCTCAACCCTGCTTGGGGAGTTCTATTTTTCTGTTTGTCTCAACCCTACTTGGGGAGCTTTTCTTTTATGTGCTTTCTTCTTAGCTTTCTCTGTACTTTTTTCTTAGTTTTTCTCTATTTTTCTTCTCTGTGTACCCTTTGTGACTCTCTTGTCATCTATTTCCATTTTTCCTTTTTGTTCTCTTGTTTTTATTCATGGCACCCCCTATTCCTTAGTCCACTCTTTCATCTTTATATTTCTGGCACCCCCATCTTTAGTAACCACTCTATTTAGGCTTCTTTTTCTGTTTTTCTGTTTTTCCATTTTTTAGGCTTTTTTTCTGTTTTTCTGGGGGGTGGGGGGGAGGGAGGGGGGATAGGTTAGGATTAGGGTAGGAGATATGGGCAGGGGCATCACCCACTCCACCGGGACCTGGCTGGTTAGGGTGTGGAAAAGGAAACAGGGTCCCAGCAACTGCTGGTCCCCTGTTGGTGCACTCTCACTCGACTGGAGTGGGCATTGATGCCCCCTGATCAAAAAATTACCCATCTTGGGTTATAGTTGCTAGCTGTTTATGATTGAGCCCGTCGCGACGTTTCGGCGTTGTTTCGCCTTCATCAGGCTGGGCTCAATGATGTAGGGACTGTCTTGTCCTCTATTTATATGTTTCCCTTAACTAAGGTTTTCTTTGTGACTTTCTTGTCTTCTATTTCTCTGTTTCTTCTTACTTAGGTTTCTTTCTGCATTTTCTTAGCTTTTTCTGTGCTTTTTTCTGTTTTTCTCAACCCTGCTTGGGGAGTTCTATTTTTCTGTTTGTCTCAACCCTACTTGGGGAGCTTTTCTTTTATGTGCTTTCTTCTTAGCTTTCTCTGTACTTTTTTCTTAGTTTTTCTCTATTTTTCTTCTCTGTGTACCCTTTGTGACTCTCTTGTCATCTATTTCCATTTTTCCTTTTTGTTCTCTTGTTTTTATTCATGGCACCCCCTATTCCTTAGTCCACTCTTTCATCTTTATATTTCTGGCACCCCCATCTTTAGTAACCACTCTATTTAGGCTTCTTTTTCTGTTTTTCTGTTTTTCCATTTTTTAGGCTTTTTTTCTGTTTTTCTGGGGGGTGGGGGGGAGGGAGGGGGGATAGGTTAGGATTAGGGTTAGGGGTTAGGGTTAGGGGTTAGGGTTAGGGTTAGGGGTTAGGGTTAGGGGTTAGGGTTAGGGGGGTTAGGGTTAGGGGTTAGGGTTAGGGTTAGGGGTTAGGGTTAGGGTTAGGGGTTAGGGTTAGGGTTAGGGGTTAGGGTTAGGGGTTAGGGTTAGGGTTAGGGGTTAGGGTTAGGGGGTTAGGGTTAGGGTTAGGGGTAGGGGGGTTAGGGTTAGGGGTTAGGGTTAGGTTAGGGGGTAATAGCCAGAGCTTGACGGAATAAAATGGAATAACTGGGAAAGTAAGTGTCGTAGAGGGATGAAAGTGGTGTCTACGGGGGGGTTTCGGGGTGCTCCGGACACCCTGGTGAAGACCCCATGTCGATAGCACCAACGGTTCTGGACTTGGTGTAAATGGGTCCAAATTTGACGGAATAAAAAGGTCAAAGTGGCAGATAGGAGTGTCCGATCGGGCCGATTCCACCACCACTGTACTCAGCAGGCCCTGCCGGGTCGTTCGACACGCAGCATGGCAGGGATCGGTGACATAACATGTAGCAGTTTCCCTTCACAGAAGCGTCTGCAGCAGGTGGGTGGAGGAGGAGGCAGCAGAACCAGGCCTTTGGAGCACTGTGTCATCTCCTGGTCCTGATGCTTTGAATCTCCCTCTCTGTCTGTCTGTCTGTCTGTCTGTCACACACACACACACACACACACAGAAGCTGGTCAAGTGCTGTGCAACTGGGATTGCACCTGTCGTCCACAGGAGGGCGCCTAGCTGGGAAGTCCAGTACATTCCATATTAAAGTTGTTGCAAGTGCATTTTTTGTGTAAAAGACAGAGACACACACACACACACACACACACACACACACAGTAAGGTCTGAAGTGCAAAATTTGAATTACATTCCTTTGTATCTCTCCCTCTCTCTCTCTCTCTCTCTCTCTCTCTGTCTCTCTCTCTCTCTCTCTGTCAACACACACACACACACACACACACACACTCACACACACCAAAGCACACAGACAGAAGCTGGTCACAACTGCTGTGCAACTGGGATTGAACCAGGGGTGCTCCCTCTGCTGGCTCAATGCGGTACAAAGTGTCAGAAGCTGTTAGATATCTGCTTTTGACAATCAATTGCACCTGTCATCCACAGGAGGGCGCCTAGCTGGGAAGTCCAGTACATTCCATATTAAAGTTGTTGCAAGTGCATTTTTTGTGTAAAAGACAGACACACACACACACACACACACACACACACACACACACACACACACACACACACACACACTGTAAGGTCTGAAGTGCAAAATTTGAATTACATTCCTTTGTATCTCTCCCTCTCTCTCTCTCTCTCTCTCTCTCTCTGTCTCTCTCTCTCTCTCTCTCTCTCTGTCAACACACACACACACACACACACACACACACACACACACACACACTCAATGGAGTATAAAATAAAGACCGGGGCAGTTCTCTCACTGGAGTCTCTTAGAGTGGAGGCTGCCCTTGCTAGCAAGAAGTTCTGTGTGTTTCTCTTCTCTGAGTCTTTACTGAAGAAGTGTTTTATAACATTTTCCTTAACAACTGACATGTGTTTTTTGTGTAAAAGAGAGAGAGACACACACACACACACACACACACACACACACACACACACACACACACACTCACACTCACAGGCTCAGAGATGAGGGAAAAACAACAGAAATCAGGATAGATTTTAATGTCAGGAGATGCCCTGTGATGCTGGGGCCATTGTGTAAGATTGGAATGTGTACCAGTGGCTGGTGGGTGGTCCTTGAAGGTCCCGGGAGGAGGCGGCGAGGAGGCAGCGGGTGGCTGGGCTTGAGCTGTGGATCAGGGACGTCATTAATTCTGCCTGGTGCTGCGTGTGCCCTGTGCAGCTTGGATGTCTGCCGCTGACGCTCTGTGGTTCCTGTTCTGCTGATCTCCTGGTCCACACACGGCTTCAGGGTGTACTGTACAAGGGGAGAAGAAATGCATCATTGGTTACCAAAATAAAACAGTGTCTTTCTGCCTGTGTCATTCTGTTTGGTTTCTTTGAGCGTTTGTTTCTTAAATACACAGCAAGTGTCACTCTCTCTCTCTCTCTCTCTGTCACACACACACACACACACACACACACACACACACACACACACACACACACAGACACTGTGAGGTCTGCAGTTCAAAATTTGAATCTCAGAGCTTGGTGTTTTTGTCTCCCTCCAGTGGACAAATGCAGGTATGATGAGGGTTGGTTAGGTTAGGGGGTAATAGCCAGAGCTTGACGGAATAAAATGGAATAACTGGGAAAGTAAGTGTCGTAGAGGGATGAAAGTGGTGTCTACGGGGGGGTTTCGGGGTGCTCCGGACACCCTGGTGAAGACCCCATGTCGATAGCACCAACGGTTCTGGACTTGGTGTAAATGGGTCCAAATTTGACGGAATAAAAAGGTCAAAGTGGCAGATAGGAGTGTCCGATCGGGCCGATTCCACCACCACTGTACTCAGCAGGCCCTGCCGGGTCGTTCGACACGCAGCATGGCAGGGATCGGTGACATAACATGTAGCAGTTTCCCTTCACAGAAGCGTCTGCAGCAGGTGGGTGGAGGAGGAGGCAGCAGAACCAGGCCTTTGGAGCACTGTGTCATCTCCTGGTCCTGATGCTTTGAATCTCCCTCTCTGTCTGTCTGTCTGTCTGTCTGTCACACACACACACACACACACACAGAAGCTGGTCAAGTGCTGTGCAACTGGGATTGCACCTGTCGTCCACAGGAGGGCGCCTAGCTGGGAAGTCCAGTACATTCCATATTAAAGTTGTTGCAAGTGCATTTTTTGTGTAAAAGACAGACACACACACACACACACACACACACAGTAAGGTCTGAAGTGCAAAATTTGAATTACATTCCTTTGTATCTCTCCCTCTCTCTCTCTCTCTCTCTCTCTCTCTCTCTCTCTCTCTCTCTCTGTCTCTCTCTCTCTCTCTCTGTCAACACACACACACACACACACACTCACACACACCAAAGCACACAGACAGAAGCTGGTCACAACTGCTGTGCAACTGGGATTGAACCAGGGGGGCTCCCTCTGCTGGCTCAATGCGGTACAAAGTGTCAGAAGCTGTTAGATATCTGCTTTTGACAATCAATTGCACCTGTCATCCACAGGAGGGCGCCTAGCTGGGAAGTCCAGTACATTCCATATTAAAGTTGTTGCAAGTGCATTTTTTGTGTAAAAGACAGACACACACACACACACACACACACACACACACACACACACACACACTGTAAGGTCTGAAGTGCAAAATTTGAATTACATTCCTTTGTATCTCTCCCTCTCTCTCTCTCTCTCTCTCTCTCTGTCTCTCTCTCTCTCTCTCTCTCTCTGTCAACACACACACACACACACACACACACACACACACACACACACACACTCAATGGAGTATAAAATAAAGACCGGGGCAGTTCTCTCACTGGAGTCTCTTAGAGTGGAGGCTGCCCTTGCTAGCAAGAAGTTCTGTGTGTTTCTCTTCTCTGAGTCTTTACTGAAGAAGTGTTTTATAACATTTTCCTTAACAACTGACATGTGTTTTTTGTGTAAAAGAGAGAGACACACACACACACACACACACACACACACACTCACACTCAGCGGCTCAGAGATGAGGGAAAAACAACAGAAATCAGGATAGATTTTAATGTCAGGAGATGCCCTGTGATGCTGGGGCCATTGTGTAAGATTGGAATGTGTACCAGTGGCTGGTGGGTGGTCCTTGAAGGTCCCGGGAGGAGGCGGCGAGGAGGCAGCGGGTGGCTGGGCTTCGGCCTTGGCCCAGGAACGTCATTTATTCTGCGTGGTGCCGCGTGTGCCCTGTGCAGCTTCGATGTGTGCGGCTGACGCTCTGTGGTTCCTGTTCCTGTCATAAAAGGCCCTGTACAAGGGGATAAGAAATGCATCATTGGTTACCAAAATAAAACAGTGTCTTTCTGCCTGTGTCATTCTGTTTGGTTTCTTTGAGCGTTTGTTTCTTAAATACACAGCAAGTGTCACTCTCTCTCTCTCTCTCTCTGTCACACACACACACACACACACCAAAGCACACACACCAAAGCGCGCACACACACACACACACACACACACACACCAAAGCGCGCACACACACACACACACACACACACACACACACAGACACAGACACTGTGAGGTTTGCAGTGCAAAATTTGAATTTTAGTGCATGGTGATTTGTCTCCCTCCAGTGGCCCACGGCAGGTATGATGAGGCTTAAATGATAGGTTATGGGGAAAAAGCCAGGAGAGGATGGGACAAAAGTGGAATAACTGAAAAAGTAAGAGGTGTAGAGGGCTGATGTTGGTGTCTAGGTGGGGGTTTTGGTGGGTGCCGGACGCTGTGGCGAAGAGGCCACGCCGATGGCTTCTTCGGTTCTGGAGATATGGCGAATCGGACCAAAAAGGATGGGACAAAACGGTCCCAGTCGGAGAAAGGAAGGTGCAGAGGGCCTGGGTCCACCACCACTGTACTCAGCAGGCCCTGCCGGGTCGTTCGACACGCAGCATGGCAGGGATCGGTGACATAACATGTAGCAGTTTCCCTTCACAGAAGCGTCTGCAGCAGGTGGGTGGAGGAGGAGGCAGCAGAACCAGGCCTTTGGAGCACTGTGTCATCTCCTGGTCCTGATGCTTTGAATCTCCCTCTCTGTCTGTCTGTCTGTCTGTCTGTCACACACACACACACACACACAGAAGCTGGTCAAGTGCTGTGCAACTGGGATTGCACCTGTCGTCCACAGGAGGGCGCCTAGCTGGGAAGTCCAGTACATTCCATATTAAAGTTGTTGCAAGTGCATTTTTTGTGTAAAAGACAGACACACACACACACACACACACACACACACTGTAAGGTCTGAAGTGCAAAATTTGAATTACATTCCTTTGTATCTCTCCCTCTCTCTCTCTCTCTCTCTCTCTCTCTGTCTCTCTCTCTCTCTCTCTCTCTCTGTCAACACACACACACACACACACACACACACACACACACACACTCAATGGAGTATAAAATAAAGACCGGGGCAGTTCTCTCACTGGAGTCTCTTAGAGTGGAGGCTGCCCTTGCTAGCAAGAAGTTCTGTGTGTTTCTCTTCTCTGAGTCTTTACTGAAGAAGTGTTTTATAACATTTTCCTTAACAACTGACATGTGTTTTTTGTGTAAAAGAGAGAGAGACACACACACACACACACACACACACACACACACACACACACACACACACACACTCACACTCACAGGCTCAGAGATGAGGGAAAAACAACAGAAATCAGGATAGATTTTAATGTCAGGAGATGCCCTGTGATGCTGGGGCCATTGTGTAAGATTGGAATGTGTACCAGTGGCTGGTGGGTGGTCCTTGAAGGTCCCGGGAGGAGGCGGCGAGGAGGCAGCGGGTGGCTGGGCTTGAGCTGTGGATCAGGGACGTCATTAATTCTGCCTGGTGCTGCGTGTGCCCTGTGCAGCTTGGATGTCTGCCGCTGACGCTCTGTGGTTCCTGTTCTGCTGATCTCCTGGTCCACACACGGCTTCAGGGTGTACTGTACAAGGGGAGAAGAAATGCATCATTGGTTACCAAAATAAAACAGTGTCTTTCTGCCTGTGTCATTCTGTTTGGTTTCTTTGAGCGTTTGTTTCTTAAATACACAGCAAGTGTCACTCTCTCTCTCTCTCTGTCACACACACACACACACACACACACACACACACACACACACACACACACACAGACACTGTGAGGTCTGCAGTTCAAAATTTGAATCTCAGAGCTTGGTGTTTTTGTCTCCCTCCAGTGGACAAATGCAGGTATGATGAGGGTTGGTTAGGTTAGGGGGTAATAGCCAGAGCTTGACGGAATAAAATGGAATAACTGGGAAAGTAAGTGTCGTAGAGGGATGAAAGTGGTGTCTACGGGGGGGTTTCGGGGTGCTCCGGACACCCTGGTGAAGACCCCATGTCGATAGCACCAACGGTTCTGGACTTGGTGTAAATGGGTCCAAATTTGACGGAATAAAAAGGTCAAAGTGGCAGATAGGAGTGTCCGATCGGGCCGATTCCACCACCACTGTACTCAGCAGGCCCTGCCGGGTCGTTCGACACGCAGCATGGCAGGGATCGGTGACATAACATGTAGCAGTTTCCCTTCACAGAAGCGTCTGCAGCAGGTGGGTGGAGGAGGAGGCAGCAGAACCAGGCCTTTGGAGCACTGTGTCATCTCCTGGTCCTGATGCTTTGAATCTCCCTCTCTGTCTGTCTGTCTGTCTGTCTGTCACACACACACACACACACACACAGAAGCTGGTCAAGTGCTGTGCAACTGGGATTGCACCTGTCGTCCACAGGAGGGCGCCTAGCTGGGAAGTCCAGTACATTCCATATTAAAGTTGTTGCAAGTGCATTTTTTGTGTAAAAGACAGAGACACACACACACACACACACACACACACAGTAAGGTCTGAAGTGCAAAATTTGAATTACATTCCTTTGTATCTCTCCCTCTCCCTCTCTCTCTCTCTCTCTCTCTCTCTCTCTCTCTGTCAACACACACACACACACACACACACACTCACACACACCAAAGCACACAGACAGAAGCTGGTCACAACTGCTGTGCAACTGGGATTGAACCAGGGGGGCTCCCTCTGCTGGCTCAATGCGGTACAAAGTGTCAGAAGCTGTTAGATATCTGCTTTTGACAATCAATTGCACCTGTCATCCACAGGAGGGCGCCTAGCTGGGAAGTCCAGTACATTCCATATTAAAGTTGTTGCAAGTGCATTTTTTGTGTAAAAGACAGACACACACACACACACACACACACACACACACACACACACACACACACACACACACACACAGACACTGTGAGGTCTGCAGTTCAAAATTTGAATCTCAGAGCTTGGTGTTTTTGTCTCCCTCCAGTGGACAAATGCAGGTATGATGAGGGTTGGTTAGGTTAGGGGGTAATAGCCAGAGCTTAGGGTTAGGGTTAGGGTGTGGAAAAGGAAACAGGGTCCCAGCAACTGCTGGTCCCCTGTTGGTGCACTCTCACTCGACTGGAGTGGGCATTGATGCCCCCTGATCAAAAAATTACCCATCTTGGGTTATAGTTGCTAGCTGTTTATGATTGAGCCCGTCGCGACGTTTCGGCGTTGTTTCGCCTTCATCAGGCTGGGCTCAATGATGTAG
>NC_140627.1:35602420-35613189 GCF_057382275.1 Copadichromis virginalis
TCTTAGAGTGGAGGCTGCCCTTGCTAGCAAGAAGTTCTGTGTGTTTCTCTTCTCTGAGTCTTTACTGAAGAAGTGTTTTATAACATTTTCCTTAACAACTGACATGTGTTTTTTGTGTAAAAGAGAGAGAGACACACACACACACACACACACACACACACACACACACACACACACTCACACTCACAGGCTCAGAGATGAGGGAAAAACAACAGAAATCAGGATAGATTTTAATGTCAGGAGATGCCCTGTGATGCTGGGGCCATTGTGTAAGATTGGAATGTGTACCAGTGGCTGGTGGGTGGTCCTTGAAGGTCCCGGGAGGAGGCGGCGAGGAGGCAGCGGGTGGCTGGGCTTGAGCTGTGGATCAGGGACGTCATTAATTCTGCCTGGTGCTGCGTGTGCCCTGTGCAGCTTGGATGTCTGCCGCTGACGCTCTGTGGTTCCTGTTCTGCTGATCTCCTGGTCCACACACGGCTTCAGGGTGTACTGTACAAGGGGAGAAGAAATGCATCATTGGTTACCAAAATAAAACAGTGTCTTTCTGCCTGTGTCATTCTGTTTGGTTTCTTTGAGCGTTTGTTTCTTAAATACACAGCAAGTGTCACTCTCTCTCTCTCTCTCTCTGTCACACACACACACACACACACACACACACACACACACACACACACACACACAGACACTGTGAGGTCTGCAGTTCAAAATTTGAATCTCAGAGCTTGGTGTTTTTGTCTCCCTCCAGTGGACAAATGCAGGTATGATGAGGGTTGGTTAGGTTAGGGGGTAATAGCCAGAGCTTGACGGAATAAAATGGAATAACTGGGAAAGTAAGTGTCGTAGAGGGATGAAAGTGGTGTCTACGGGGGGGTTTCGGGGTGCTCCGGACACCCTGGTGAAGACCCCATGTCGATAGCACCAACGGTTCTGGACTTGGTGTAAATGGGTCCAAATTTGACGGAATAAAAAGGTCAAAGTGGCAGATAGGAGTGTCCGATCGGGCCGATTCCACCACCACTGTACTCAGCAGGCCCTGCCGGGTCGTTCGACACGCAGCATGGCAGGGATCGGTGACATAACATGTAGCAGTTTCCCTTCACAGAAGCGTCTGCAGCAGGTGGGTGGAGGAGGAGGCAGCAGAACCAGGCCTTTGGAGCACTGTGTCATCTCCTGGTCCTGATGCTTTGAATCTCCCTCTCTGTCTGTCTGTCTGTCTGTCTGTCACACACACACACACACACACACAGAAGCTGGTCAAGTGCTGTGCAACTGGGATTGCACCTGTCGTCCACAGGAGGGCGCCTAGCTGGGAAGTCCAGTACATTCCATATTAAAGTTGTTGCAAGTGCATTTTTTGTGTAAAAGACAGACACACACACACACACACACACACACAGTAAGGTCTGAAGTGCAAAATTTGAATTACATTCCTTTGTATCTCTCCCTCTCTCTCTCTCTCTCTCTCTCTCTCTCTCTCTCTCTCTCTCTCTGTCTCTCTCTCTCTCTCTCTGTCAACACACACACACACACACACACTCACACACACCAAAGCACACAGACAGAAGCTGGTCACAACTGCTGTGCAACTGGGATTGAACCAGGGGGGCTCCCTCTGCTGGCTCAATGCGGTACAAAGTGTCAGAAGCTGTTAGATATCTGCTTTTGACAATCAATTGCACCTGTCATCCACAGGAGGGCGCCTAGCTGGGAAGTCCAGTACATTCCATATTAAAGTTGTTGCAAGTGCATTTTTTGTGTAAAAGACAGACACACACACACACACACACACACACACACACACACACACACACACTGTAAGGTCTGAAGTGCAAAATTTGAATTACATTCCTTTGTATCTCTCCCTCTCTCTCTCTCTCTCTCTCTCTCTGTCTCTCTCTCTCTCTCTCTCTCTCTGTCAACACACACACACACACACACACACACACACACACACACACACACACTCAATGGAGTATAAAATAAAGACCGGGGCAGTTCTCTCACTGGAGTCTCTTAGAGTGGAGGCTGCCCTTGCTAGCAAGAAGTTCTGTGTGTTTCTCTTCTCTGAGTCTTTACTGAAGAAGTGTTTTATAACATTTTCCTTAACAACTGACATGTGTTTTTTGTGTAAAAGAGAGAGACACACACACACACACACACACACACACACACTCACACTCAGCGGCTCAGAGATGAGGGAAAAACAACAGAAATCAGGATAGATTTTAATGTCAGGAGATGCCCTGTGATGCTGGGGCCATTGTGTAAGATTGGAATGTGTACCAGTGGCTGGTGGGTGGTCCTTGAAGGTCCCGGGAGGAGGCGGCGAGGAGGCAGCGGGTGGCTGGGCTTCGGCCTTGGCCCAGGAACGTCATTTATTCTGCGTGGTGCCGCGTGTGCCCTGTGCAGCTTCGATGTGTGCGGCTGACGCTCTGTGGTTCCTGTTCCTGTCATAAAAGGCCCTGTACAAGGGGATAAGAAATGCATCATTGGTTACCAAAATAAAACAGTGTCTTTCTGCCTGTGTCATTCTGTTTGGTTTCTTTGAGCGTTTGTTTCTTAAATACACAGCAAGTGTCACTCTCTCTCTCTCTCTCTCTGTCACACACACACACACACACACCAAAGCACACACACCAAAGCGCGCACACACACACACACACACACACACACACCAAAGCGCGCACACACACACACACACACACACACACACACACAGACACAGACACTGTGAGGTTTGCAGTGCAAAATTTGAATTTTAGTGCATGGTGATTTGTCTCCCTCCAGTGGCCCACGGCAGGTATGATGAGGCTTAAATGATAGGTTATGGGGAAAAAGCCAGGAGAGGATGGGACAAAAGTGGAATAACTGAAAAAGTAAGAGGTGTAGAGGGCTGATGTTGGTGTCTAGGTGGGGGTTTTGGTGGGTGCCGGACGCTGTGGCGAAGAGGCCACGCCGATGGCTTCTTCGGTTCTGGAGATATGGCGAATCGGACCAAAAAGGATGGGACAAAACGGTCCCAGTCGGAGAAAGGAAGGTGCAGAGGGCCTGGGTCCACCACCACTGTACTCAGCAGGCCCTGCCGGGTCGTTCGACACGCAGCATGGCAGGGATCGGTGACATAACATGTAGCAGTTTCCCTTCACAGAAGCGTCTGCAGCAGGTGGGTGGAGGAGGAGGCAGCAGAACCAGGCCTTTGGAGCACTGTGTCATCTCCTGGTCCTGATGCTTTGAATCTCCCTCTCTGTCTGTCTGTCTGTCTGTCTGTCACACACACACACACACACACAGAAGCTGGTCAAGTGCTGTGCAACTGGGATTGCACCTGTCGTCCACAGGAGGGCGCCTAGCTGGGAAGTCCAGTACATTCCATATTAAAGTTGTTGCAAGTGCATTTTTTGTGTAAAAGACAGACACACACACACACACACACACACACACACTGTAAGGTCTGAAGTGCAAAATTTGAATTACATTCCTTTGTATCTCTCCCTCTCTCTCTCTCTCTCTCTCTCTCTCTGTCTCTCTCTCTCTCTCTCTCTCTCTGTCAACACACACACACACACACACACACACACACACACACACACACACACACTCAATGGAGTATAAAATAAAGACCGGGGCAGTTCTCTCACTGGAGTCTCTTAGAGTGGAGGCTGCCCTTGCTAGCAAGAAGTTCTGTGTGTTTCTCTTCTCTGAGTCTTTACTGAAGAAGTGTTTTATAACATTTTCCTTAACAACTGACATGTGTTTTTTGTGTAAAAGAGAGAGAGACACACACACACACACACACACACACACACACACACACACACACACACACACACTCACACTCACAGGCTCAGAGATGAGGGAAAAACAACAGAAATCAGGATAGATTTTAATGTCAGGAGATGCCCTGTGATGCTGGGGCCATTGTGTAAGATTGGAATGTGTACCAGTGGCTGGTGGGTGGTCCTTGAAGGTCCCGGGAGGAGGCGGCGAGGAGGCAGCGGGTGGCTGGGCTTGAGCTGTGGATCAGGGACGTCATTAATTCTGCCTGGTGCTGCGTGTGCCCTGTGCAGCTTGGATGTCTGCCGCTGACGCTCTGTGGTTCCTGTTCTGCTGATCTCCTGGTCCACACACGGCTTCAGGGTGTACTGTACAAGGGGAGAAGAAATGCATCATTGGTTACCAAAATAAAACAGTGTCTTTCTGCCTGTGTCATTCTGTTTGGTTTCTTTGAGCGTTTGTTTCTTAAATACACAGCAAGTGTCACTCTCTCTCTCTCTCTGTCACACACACACACACACACACACACACACACACACACACACACACACACACAGACACTGTGAGGTCTGCAGTTCAAAATTTGAATCTCAGAGCTTGGTGTTTTTGTCTCCCTCCAGTGGACAAATGCAGGTATGATGAGGGTTGGTTAGGTTAGGGGGTAATAGCCAGAGCTTGACGGAATAAAATGGAATAACTGGGAAAGTAAGTGTCGTAGAGGGATGAAAGTGGTGTCTACGGGGGGGTTTCGGGGTGCTCCGGACACCCTGGTGAAGACCCCATGTCGATAGCACCAACGGTTCTGGACTTGGTGTAAATGGGTCCAAATTTGACGGAATAAAAAGGTCAAAGTGGCAGATAGGAGTGTCCGATCGGGCCGATTCCACCACCACTGTACTCAGCAGGCCCTGCCGGGTCGTTCGACACGCAGCATGGCAGGGATCGGTGACATAACATGTAGCAGTTTCCCTTCACAGAAGCGTCTGCAGCAGGTGGGTGGAGGAGGAGGCAGCAGAACCAGGCCTTTGGAGCACTGTGTCATCTCCTGGTCCTGATGCTTTGAATCTCCCTCTCTGTCTGTCTGTCTGTCTGTCTGTCACACACACACACACACACACACAGAAGCTGGTCAAGTGCTGTGCAACTGGGATTGCACCTGTCGTCCACAGGAGGGCGCCTAGCTGGGAAGTCCAGTACATTCCATATTAAAGTTGTTGCAAGTGCATTTTTTGTGTAAAAGACAGAGACACACACACACACACACACACACACACAGTAAGGTCTGAAGTGCAAAATTTGAATTACATTCCTTTGTATCTCTCCCTCTCCCTCTCTCTCTCTCTCTCTCTCTCTCTCTCTCTCTGTCAACACACACACACACACACACACACACTCACACACACCAAAGCACACAGACAGAAGCTGGTCACAACTGCTGTGCAACTGGGATTGAACCAGGGGGGCTCCCTCTGCTGGCTCAATGCGGTACAAAGTGTCAGAAGCTGTTAGATATCTGCTTTTGACAATCAATTGCACCTGTCATCCACAGGAGGGCGCCTAGCTGGGAAGTCCAGTACATTCCATATTAAAGTTGTTGCAAGTGCATTTTTTGTGTAAAAGACAGACACACACACACACACACACACACACACACACACACACACACACACACACACACAGACACTGTGAGGTCTGCAGTTCAAAATTTGAATCTCAGAGCTTGGTGTTTTTGTCTCCCTCCAGTGGACAAATGCAGGTATGATGAGGGTTGGTTAGGTTAGGGGGTAATAGCCAGAGCTTAGGGTTAGGGTTAGGGTGTGGAAAAGGAAACAGGGTCCCAGCAACTGCTGGTCCCCTGTTGGTGCACTCTCACTCGACTGGAGTGGGCATTGATGCCCCCTGATCAAAAAATTACCCATCTTGGGTTATAGTTGCTAGCTGTTTATGATTGAGCCCGTCGCGACGTTTCGGCGTTGTTTCGCCTTCATCAGGCTGGGCTCAATGATGTAGGGACTGTCTTGTCCTCTATTTATATGTTTCCCTTAACTAAGGTTTTCTTTGTGACTTTCTTGTCTTCTATTTCTCTGTTTCTTCTTACTTAGGTTTCTTTCTGCATTTTCTTAGCTTTTTCTGTGCTTTTTTCTGTTTTTCTCAACCCTGCTTGGGGAGTTCTATTTTTCTGTTTGTCTCAACCCTACTTGGGGAGCTTTTCTTTTATGTGCTTTCTTCTTAGCTTTCTCTGTACTTTTTTCTTAGTTTTTCTCTATTTTTCTTCTCTGTGTACCCTTTGTGACTCTCTTGTCATCTATTTCCATTTTTCCTTTTTGTTCTCTTGTTTTTATTCATGGCACCCCCTATTCCTTAGTCCACTCTTTCATCTTTATATTTCTGGCACCCCCATCTTTAGTAACCACTCTATTTAGGCTTCTTTTTCTGTTTTTCTGTTTTTCCATTTTTTAGGCTTTTTTTCTGTTTTTCTGGGGGGTGGGGGGGAGGGAGGGGGGATAGGTTAGGATTAGGGTAGGAGATATGGGCAGGGGCATCACCCACTCCACCGGGACCTGGCTGGTTAGGGTGTGGAAAAGGAAACAGGGTCCCAGCAACTGCTGGTCCCCTGTTGGTGCACTCTCACTCGACTGGAGTGGGCATTGATGCCCCCTGATCAAAAAATTACCCATCTTGGGTTATAGTTGCTAGCTGTTTATGATTGAGCCCGTCGCGACGTTTCGGCGTTGTTTCGCCTTCATCAGGCTGGGCTCAATGATGTAGGGACTGTCTTGTCCTCTATTTATATGTTTCCCTTAACTAAGGTTTTCTTTGTGACTTTCTTGTCTTCTATTTCTCTGTTTCTTCTTACTTAGGTTTCTTTCTGCATTTTCTTAGCTTTTTCTGTGCTTTTTTCTGTTTTTCTCAACCCTGCTTGGGGAGTTCTATTTTTCTGTTTGTCTCAACCCTACTTGGGGAGCTTTTCTTTTATGTGCTTTCTTCTTAGCTTTCTCTGTACTTTTTTCTTAGTTTTTCTCTATTTTTCTTCTCTGTGTACCCTTTGTGACTCTCTTGTCATCTATTTCCATTTTTCCTTTTTGTTCTCTTGTTTTTATTCATGGCACCCCCTATTCCTTAGTCCACTCTTTCATCTTTATATTTCTGGCACCCCCATCTTTAGTAACCACTCTATTTAGGCTTCTTTTTCTGTTTTTCTGTTTTTCCATTTTTTAGGCTTTTTTTCTGTTTTTCTGGGGGGTGGGGGGGAGGGAGGGGGGATAGGTTAGGATTAGGGTAGGAGATATGGGCAGGGGCATCACCCACTCCACCGGGACCTGGCTGGTTAGGGTGTGGAAAAGGAAACAGGGTCCCAGCAACTGCTGGTCCCCTGTTGGTGCACTCTCACTCGACTGGAGTGGGCATTGATGCCCCCTGATCAAAAAATTACCCATCTTGGGTTATAGTTGCTAGCTGTTTATGATTGAGCCCGTCGCGACGTTTCGGCGTTGTTTCGCCTTCATCAGGCTGGGCTCAATGATGTAGGGACTGTCTTGTCCTCTATTTATATGTTTCCCTTAACTAAGGTTTTCTTTGTGACTTTCTTGTCTTCTATTTCTCTGTTTCTTCTTACTTAGGTTTCTTTCTGCATTTTCTTAGCTTTTTCTGTGCTTTTTTCTGTTTTTCTCAACCCTGCTTGGGGAGTTCTATTTTTCTGTTTGTCTCAACCCTACTTGGGGAGCTTTTCTTTTATGTGCTTTCTTCTTAGCTTTCTCTGTACTTTTTTCTTAGTTTTTCTCTATTTTTCTTCTCTGTGTACCCTTTGTGACTCTCTTGTCATCTATTTCCATTTTTCCTTTTTGTTCTCTTGTTTTTATTCATGGCACCCCCTATTCCTTAGTCCACTCTTTCATCTTTATATTTCTGGCACCCCCATCTTTAGTAACCACTCTATTTAGGCTTCTTTTTCTGTTTTTCTGTTTTTCCATTTTTTAGGCTTTTTTTCTGTTTTTCTGGGGGGTGGGGGGGAGGGAGGGGGGATAGGTTAGGATTAGGGTAGGAGATATGGGCAGGGGCATCACCCACTCCACCGGGACCTGGCTGGTTAGGGTGTGGAAAAGGAAACAGGGTCCCAGCAACTGCTGGTCCCCTGTTGGTGCACTCTCACTCGACTGGAGTGGGCATTGATGCCCCCTGATCAAAAAATTACCCATCTTGGGTTATAGTTGCTAGCTGTTTATGATTGAGCCCGTCGCGACGTTTCGGCGTTGTTTCGCCTTCATCAGGCTGGGCTCAATGATGTAGGGACTGTCTTGTCCTCTATTTATATGTTTCCCTTAACTAAGGTTTTCTTTGTGACTTTCTTGTCTTCTATTTCTCTGTTTCTTCTTACTTAGGTTTCTTTCTGCATTTTCTTAGCTTTTTCTGTGCTTTTTTCTGTTTTTCTCAACCCTGCTTGGGGAGTTCTATTTTTCTGTTTGTCTCAACCCTACTTGGGGAGCTTTTCTTTTATGTGCTTTCTTCTTAGCTTTCTCTGTACTTTTTTCTTAGTTTTTCTCTATTTTTCTTCTCTGTGTACCCTTTGTGACTCTCTTGTCATCTATTTCCATTTTTCCTTTTTGTTCTCTTGTTTTTATTCATGGCACCCCCTATTCCTTAGTCCACTCTTTCATCTTTATATTTCTGGCACCCCCATCTTTAGTAACCACTCTATTTAGGCTTCTTTTTCTGTTTTTCTGTTTTTCCATTTTTTAGGCTTTTTTTCTGTTTTTCTGGGGGGTGGGGGGGAGGGAGGGGGGATAGGTTAGGATTAGGGTAGGAGATATGGGCAGGGGCATCACCCACTCCACCGGGACCTGGCTGGTTAGGGTGTGGAAAAGGAAACAGGGTCCCAGCAACTGCTGGTCCCCTGTTGGTGCACTCTCACTCGACTGGAGTGGGCATTGATGCCCCCTGATCAAAAAATTACCCATCTTGGGTTATAGTTGCTAGCTGTTTATGATTGAGCCCGTCGCGACGTTTCGGCGTTGTTTCGCCTTCATCAGGCTGGGCTCAATGATGTAGGGACTGTCTTGTCCTCTATTTATATGTTTCCCTTAACTAAGGTTTTCTTTGTGACTTTCTTGTCTTCTATTTCTCTGTTTCTTCTTACTTAGGTTTCTTTCTGCATTTTCTTAGCTTTTTCTGTGCTTTTTTCTGTTTTTCTCAACCCTGCTTGGGGAGTTCTATTTTTCTGTTTGTCTCAACCCTACTTGGGGAGCTTTTCTTTTATGTGCTTTCTTCTTAGCTTTCTCTGTACTTTTTTCTTAGTTTTTCTCTATTTTTCTTCTCTGTGTACCCTTTGTGACTCTCTTGTCATCTATTTCCATTTTTCCTTTTTGTTCTCTTGTTTTTATTCATGGCACCCCCTATTCCTTAGTCCACTCTTTCATCTTTATATTTCTGGCACCCCCATCTTTAGTAACCACTCTATTTAGGCTTCTTTTTCTGTTTTTCTGTTTTTCCATTTTTTAGGCTTTTTTTCTGTTTTTCTGGGGGGTGGGGGGGAGGGAGGGGGGATAGGTTAGGATTAGGGTAGGAGATATGGGCAGGGGCATCACCCACTCCACCGGGACCTGGCTGGTTAGGGTGTGGAAAAGGAAACAGGGTCCCAGCAACTGCTGGTCCCCTGTTGGTGCACTCTCACTCGACTGGAGTGGGCATTGATGCCCCCTGATCAAAAAATTACCCATCTTGGGTTATAGTTGCTAGCTGTTTATGATTGAGCCCGTCGCGACGTTTCGGCGTTGTTTCGCCTTCATCAGGCTGGGCTCAATGATGTAGGGACTGTCTTGTCCTCTATTTATATGTTTCCCTTAACTAAGGTTTTCTTTGTGACTTTCTTGTCTTCTATTTCTCTGTTTCTTCTTACTTAGGTTTCTTTCTGCATTTTCTTAGCTTTTTCTGTGCTTTTTTCTGTTTTTCTCAACCCTGCTTGGGGAGTTCTATTTTTCTGTTTGTCTCAACCCTACTTGGGGAGCTTTTCTTTTATGTGCTTTCTTCTTAGCTTTCTCTGTACTTTTTTCTTAGTTTTTCTCTATTTTTCTTCTCTGTGTACCCTTTGTGACTCTCTTGTCATCTATTTCCATTTTTCCTTTTTGTTCTCTTGTTTTTATTCATGGCACCCCCTATTCCTTAGTCCACTCTTTCATCTTTATATTTCTGGCACCCCCATCTTTAGTAACCACTCTATTTAGGCTTCTTTTTCTGTTTTTCTGTTTTTCCATTTTTTAGGCTTTTTTCTGTTTTTCTGGGGGGTGGGGGGGGAGGGAGGGGGGATAGGTTAGGATTAGGGTAGGAGATATGGGCAGGGCATCACCCACTCCACCGGGACCTGGCTGGTTAGGGTGTGGAAAAGGAAACAGGGTCCCAGCAACTGCTGGTCCCCTGTTGGTGCACTCTCACTCGACTGGAGTGGGCATTGATGCCCCCTGATCAAAAAATTACCCATCTTGGGTTATAGTTGCTAGCTGTTTATGATTGAGCCGTCGCGACGTTTCGGCGTTGTTTCGCCTTCATCAGGCTGGGCTCAATGATGTAGGGACTGTCTTGTCCTCTATTTATATGTTTCCCTTAACTAAGGTTTTCTTGTGACTTTCTTGTCTTCTATTTCTCTGTTTCTTCTTACTTAGGTTTCTTTCTGCATTTTCTTAGCTTTTTCTGTGCTTTTTTCTGTTTTTCTCAACCCTGCTTGGGGAGTTCTATTTTTCTGTTTGTCTCAACCCTACTTGGGGAGCTTTTCTTTTATGTGCTTTCTTCTTAGCTTTCTCTGTACTTTTTTCTTAGTTTTTCTCTATTTTTCTTCTCTGTGTACCCTTTGTGACTCTCTTGTCATCTATTTCCATTTTTCCTTTTTGTTCTCTTGTTTTTATTCATGGCACCCCCTATTCCTTAGTCCACTCTTTCATCTTTATATTTCTGGCACCCCCATCTTTAGTAACCACTCTATTTAGGCTTCTTTTTCTGTTTTTCTG
>NC_140627.1:35613289-35638289 GCF_057382275.1 Copadichromis virginalis
AATTGAAAAATTAAATGAGTATGCCCTTGTCGCGACGTTTCGAAGGTGTTGCTTCTTCTCAGGCGAGGGCATACTGAAGAGCTCTGTGTTTGAGCCTCCTATTTATACTCCCCCTCTGATCCCGCCTCCTTGGCTTTCTGTGGCTTTCTTATAGTATGTTTTTCAGCTCATTGCTTTTTTCTTTTTCTTTTTACGTGACTTACTGGTCTTTTTCCAATTCTGCCAGACTTTTTGGCTCTCATTTTTCCCTTTTTCTTTCTTTCTTCTTTTCCAGTCTTCTCCTCTTTCCCCTTTGACTTTTCCTTTTTCATCATCCTTTTCTTCCCTTTTCTTGACCTCTGCCCTTTACCCTTCCTTTTGGCCTACATCTGTCCTCTTTCTCTTCCGAATTTTGGGTTCCTACTAATGCCGACTTGGCTTTTACTACAAACTCTCAACCCTGCTTGGGGAGGACTCAACCCGACTTGGGGAGTAAATTTAGAAAGGCGATGTGACTTTGGGTTAGGCTTTAGGTTTCAGCTGGGATTAGGATTACTTGGGCTTCAGATCCAGTACTGGGGTGAGGTTTAAGATTCAATTTCCAAAAATGAAGTAGAAATGGGATTATTCAAAATTGTAAAGATTTTAGGGCCAGATTAGATCAGGGGGTATATAGAATAGGGCTAAAATCCAAATTTAGGGTGGGTAATTTAAGATAAACAAATTGGTTAGGGTTAGGATAAATGACTGGGGTAGGGCATAGACGCTAGATTGAGCGTTAACTAGGAGTGAGACCCAAAGACCAACCGGAGCGAGGCACTGGCTGGTTAGGGTTGAAGAAAAGAACCTGTCCCTCCCGAAGGAGGAACAGGGCGTGCACGGGCCATCAACCCCGATGGTCTGCAGCCTCACATCCCTCTACCTCCATAATTGTTTTTTTCGAATTTGAAAGGTAAGTATTTTCTTTTTTCCAGGTTCGTCAAGGTAAGTATTTGTTTTTTTGCAGGTTCTGATTCACCGTGTCCGTTACTTTGTTTGGTGTTAATAAAGAATTTTCAATCCCAATTTGTTTTCTGTGGTCTTTTTTAATTTAGTTTTAACGTGTCTCTGAATTGAGCTTTTAAGGAAAACCAATAAAACATAAATTAAAACATGAAATAAAATCCCCCAAAATAACAAACTAAAACAACAAACTAACGTAAAATTGAAAAAATTAAATGAGTATGCCCTTGTCGCGACGTTTCGAAGGTGTTGCTTCTTCCTCAGGCGAGGGCATACTGAAGAGCTCTGTGTTTGAGCCTCCTATTTATACTCCCCTCTGATCCCGCCTCCTTGGCTTTCTGTGGCTTTCTTATAGTATGTTTTTCAGCTCATTGCTTTTTTCTTTTTCTTTTTACGTGACTTACTGGTCTTTTTCCAATTCTGCCAGACTTTTTGGCTCTCATTTTTCCCTTTTTCTTTCTTTCTTCTTTTCCAGTCTTCTCCTCTTTCCCCTTTGACTTTTCCTTTTTCATCATCCTTTTCTTCCCTTTTCTTGACCTCTGCCCTTTACCCTTCCTTTTGGCCTACATCTGTCCTCTTTCTCTTCCGAATTTTGGGTTCCTACTAATGCCGACTTGGCTTTTACTACAAACTCTCAACCCTGCTTGGGGAGGACTCAACCCGACTTGGGGAGTAAATTTAGAAAGGCGATGTGACTTTGGGTTAGGCTTTAGGTTTCAGCTGGGATTAGGATTACTTGGGCTTCAGATCCAGTACTGGGGTGAGGTTTAAGATTCAATTTCCAAAAATGAAGTAGAAATGGGATTATTCAAAATTGTAAAGATTTTAGGGCCAGATTAGATCAGGGGGTATATAGAATAGGGCTAAAATCCAAATTTAGGGTGGGTAATTTAAGATAAACAAATTGGTTAGGGTTAGGATAAATGACTGGGGTAGGGCATAGACGCTAGATTGAGCGTTAACTAGGAGTGAGACCCAAAGACCAACCGGAGCGAGGCACTGGCTGGTTAGGGTTGAAGAAAAGAACCTGTCCCTCCCGAAGGAGGAACAGGGCGTGCACGGGCCATCAACCCCGATGGTCTGCAGCCTCACATCCCTCTACCTCCATAATTGTTTTTTTCGAATTTGAAAGGTAAGTATTTTCTTTTTTCCAGGTTCGTCAAGGTAAGTATTTGTTTTTTTGCAGGTTCTGATTCACCGTGTCCGTTACTTTGTTTGGTGTTAATAAAGAATTTTCAATCCCAATTTGTTTTCTGTGGTCTTTTTTAATTTAGTTTTAACGTGTCTCTGAATTGAGCTTTTAAGGAAAACCAATAAAACATAAATTAAAACATGAAATAAAATCCCCCAAAATAACAAACTAAAACAACAAACTAACGTAAAATTGAAAAAATTAAATGAGTATGCCCTTGTCGCGACGTTTCGAAGGTGTTGCTTCTTCCTCAGGCGAGGGCATACTGAAGAGCTCTGTGTTTGAGCCTCCTATTTATACTCCCCCTCTGATCCCGCCTCCTTGGCTTTCTGTGGCTTTCTTATAGTATGTTTTTCAGCTCATTGCTTTTTTCTTTTTCTTTTTACGTGACTTACTGGTCTTTTTCCAATTCTGCCAGACTTTTTGGCTCTCATTTTTCCCTTTTTCTTTCTTTCTTCTTTTCCAGTCTTCTCCTCTTTCCCCTTTGACTTTTCCTTTTTCATCATCCTTTTCTTCCCTTTTCTTGACCTCTGCCCTTTACCCTTCCTTTTGGCCTACATCTGTCCTCTTTCTCTTCCGAATTTTGGGTTCCTACTAATGCCGACTTGGCTTTTACTACAAACTCTCAACCCTGCTTGGGGAGGACTCAACCCGACTTGGGGAGTAAATTTAGAAAGGCGATGTGACTTTGGGTTAGGCTTTAGGTTTCAGCTGGGATTAGGATTACTTGGGCTTCAGATCCAGTACTGGGGTGAGGTTTAAGATTCAATTTCCAAAAATGAAGTAGAAATGGGATTATTCAAAATTGTAAAGATTTTAGGGCCAGATTAGATCAGGGGGTATATAGAATAGGGCTAAAATCCAAATTTAGGGTGGGTAATTTAAGATAAACAAATTGGTTAGGGTTAGGATAAATGACTGGGGTAGGGCATAGACGCTAGATTGAGCGTTAACTAGGAGTGAGACCCAAAGACCAACCGGAGCGAGGCACTGGCTGGTTAGGGTTGAAGAAAAGAACCTGTCCCTCCCGAAGGAGGAACAGGGCGTGCACGGGCCATCAACCCCGATGGTCTGCAGCCTCACATCCCTCTACCTCCATAATTGTTTTTTTCGAATTTGAAAGGTAAGTATTTTCTTTTTTCCAGGTTCGTCAAGGTAAGTATTTGTTTTTTTGCAGGTTCTGATTCACCGTGTCCGTTACTTTGTTTGGTGTTAATAAAGAATTTTCAATCCCAATTTGTTTTCTGTGGTCTTTTTTAATTTAGTTTTAACGTGTCTCTGAATTGAGCTTTTAAGGAAAACCAATAAAACATAAATTAAAACATGAAATAAAATCCCCCAAAATAACAAACTAAAACAACAAACTAACGTAAAATTGAAAAAATTAAATGAGTATGCCCTTGTCGCGACGTTTCGAAGGTGTTGCTTCTTCCTCAGGCGAGGGCATACTGAAGAGCTCTGTGTTTGAGCCTCCTATTTATACTCCCCCTCTGATCCCGCCTCCTTGGCTTTCTGTGGCTTTCTTATAGTATGTTTTTCAGCTCATTGCTTTTTTCTTTTTCTTTTTACGTGACTTACTGGTCTTTTTCCAATTCTGCCAGACTTTTTGGCTCTCATTTTTCCCTTTTTCTTTCTTTCTTCTTTTCCAGTCTTCTCCTCTTTCCCCTTTGACTTTTCCTTTTTCATCATCCTTTTCTTCCCTTTTCTTGACCTCTGCCCTTTACCCTTCCTTTTGGCCTACATCTGTCCTCTTTCTCTTCCGAATTTTGGGTTCCTACTAATGCCGACTTGGCTTTTACTACAAACTCTCAACCCTGCTTGGGGAGGACTCAACCCGACTTGGGGAGTAAATTTAGAAAGGCGATGTGACTTTGGGTTAGGCTTTAGGTTTCAGCTGGGATTAGGATTACTTGGGCTTCAGATCCAGTACTGGGGTGAGGTTTAAGATTCAATTTCCAAAAATGAAGTAGAAATGGGATTATTCAAAATTGTAAAGATTTTAGGGCCAGATTAGATCAGGGGGTATATAGAATAGGGCTAAAATCCAAATTTAGGGTGGGTAATTTAAGATAAACAAATTGGTTAGGGTTAGGATAAATGACTGGGGTAGGGCATAGACGCTAGATTGAGCGTTAACTAGGAGTGAGACCCAAAGACCAACCGGAGCGAGGCACTGGCTGGTTAGGGTTGAAGAAAAGAACCTGTCCCTCCCGAAGGAGGAACAGGGCGTGCACGGGCCATCAACCCCGATGGTCTGCAGCCTCACATCCCTCTACCTCCATAATTGTTTTTTTCGAATTTGAAAGGTAAGTATTTTCTTTTTTCCAGGTTCGTCAAGGTAAGTATTTGTTTTTTTGCAGGTTCTGATTCACCGTGTCCGTTACTTTGTTTGGTGTTAATAAAGAATTTTCAATCCCAATTTGTTTTCTGTGGTCTTTTTTAATTTAGTTTTAACGTGTCTCTGAATTGAGCTTTTAAGGAAAACCAATAAAACATAAATTAAAACATGAAATAAAATCCCCCAAAATAACAAACTAAAACAACAAACTAACGTAAAATTGAAAAAATTAAATGAGTATGCCCTTGTCGCGACGTTTCGAAGGTGTTGCTTCTTCCTCAGGCGAGGGCATACTGAAGAGCTCTGTGTTTGAGCCTCCTATTTATACTCCCCCTCTGATCCCGCCTCCTTGGCTTTCTGTGGCTTTCTTATAGTATGTTTTTCAGCTCATTGCTTTTTTCTTTTTCTTTTTACGTGACTTACTGGTCTTTTTCCAATTCTGCCAGACTTTTTGGCTCTCATTTTTCCCTTTTTCTTTCTTTCTTCTTTTCCAGTCTTCTCCTCTTTCCCCTTTGACTTTTCCTTTTTCATCATCCTTTTCTTCCCTTTTCTTGACCTCTGCCCTTTACCCTTCCTTTTGGCCTACATCTGTCCTCTTTCTCTTCCGAATTTTGGGTTCCTACTAATGCCGACTTGGCTTTTACTACAAACTCTCAACCCTGCTTGGGGAGGACTCAACCCGACTTGGGGAGTAAATTTAGAAAGGCGATGTGACTTTGGGTTAGGCTTTAGGTTTCAGCTGGGATTAGGATTACTTGGGCTTCAGATCCAGTACTGGGGTGAGGTTTAAGATTCAATTTCCAAAAATGAAGTAGAAATGGGATTATTCAAAATTGTAAAGATTTTAGGGCCAGATTAGATCAGGGGGTATATAGAATAGGGCTAAAATCCAAATTTAGGGTGGGTAATTTAAGATAAACAAATTGGTTAGGGTTAGGATAAATGACTGGGGTAGGGCATAGACGCTAGATTGAGCGTTAACTAGGAGTGAGACCCAAAGACCAACCGGAGCGAGGCACTGGCTGGTTAGGGTTGAAGAAAAGAACCTGTCCCTCCCGAAGGAGGAACAGGGCGTGCACGGGCCATCAACCCCGATGGTCTGCAGCCTCACATCCCTCTACCTCCATAATTGTTTTTTTCGAATTTGAAAGGTAAGTATTTTCTTTTTTCCAGGTTCGTCAAGGTAAGTATTTGTTTTTTTGCAGGTTCTGATTCACCGTGTCCGTTACTTTGTTTGGTGTTAATAAAGAATTTTCAATCCCAATTTGTTTTCTGTGGTCTTTTTTAATTTAGTTTTAACGTGTCTCTGAATTGAGCTTTTAAGGAAAACCAATAAAACATAAATTAAAACATGAAATAAAATCCCCCAAAATAACAAACTAAAACAACAAACTAACGTAAAATTGAAAAAATTAAATGAGTATGCCCTTGTCGCGACGTTTCGAAGGTGTTGCTTCTTCCTCAGGCGAGGGCATACTGAAGAGCTCTGTGTTTGAGCCTCCTATTTATACTCCCCCTCTGATCCCGCCTCCTTGGCTTTCTGTGGCTTTCTTATAGTATGTTTTTCAGCTCATTGCTTTTTTCTTTTTCTTTTTACGTGACTTACTGGTCTTTTTCCAATTCTGCCAGACTTTTTGGCTCTCATTTTTCCCTTTTTCTTTCTTTCTTCTTTTCCAGTCTTCTCCTCTTTCCCCTTTGACTTTTCCTTTTTCATCATCCTTTTCTTCCCTTTTCTTGACCTCTGCCCTTTACCCTTCCTTTTGGCCTACATCTGTCCTCTTTCTCTTCCGAATTTTGGGTTCCTACTAATGCCGACTTGGCTTTTACTACAAACTCTCAACCCTGCTTGGGGAGGACTCAACCCGACTTGGGGAGTAAATTTAGAAAGGCGATGTGACTTTGGGTTAGGCTTTAGGTTTCAGCTGGGATTAGGATTACTTGGGCTTCAGATCCAGTACTGGGGTGAGGTTTAAGATTCAATTTCCAAAAATGAAGTAGAAATGGGATTATTCAAAATTGTAAAGATTTTAGGGCCAGATTAGATCAGGGGGTATATAGAATAGGGCTAAAATCCAAATTTAGGGTGGGTAATTTAAGATAAACAAATTGGTTAGGGTTAGGATAAATGACTGGGGTAGGGCATAGACGCTAGATTGAGCGTTAACTAGGAGTGAGACCCAAAGACCAACCGGAGCGAGGCACTGGCTGGTTAGGGTTGAAGAAAAGAACCTGTCCCTCCCGAAGGAGGAACAGGGCGTGCACGGGCCATCAACCCCGATGGTCTGCAGCCTCACATCCCTCTACCTCCATAATTGTTTTTTTCGAATTTGAAAGGTAAGTATTTTCTTTTTTCCAGGTTCGTCAAGGTAAGTATTTGTTTTTTTGCAGGTTCTGATTCACCGTGTCCGTTACTTTGTTTGGTGTTAATAAAGAATTTTCAATCCCAATTTGTTTTCTGTGGTCTTTTTTAATTTAGTTTTAACGTGTCTCTGAATTGAGCTTTTAAGGAAAACCAATAAAACATAAATTAA
The DNA here is from genome assembly GCF_057382275.1 of Copadichromis virginalis. Classification (NCBI taxonomy): domain Eukaryota; kingdom Metazoa; phylum Chordata; class Actinopteri; order Cichliformes; family Cichlidae; genus Copadichromis; species Copadichromis virginalis. The sequence goes on from NC_140627.1 coordinate 35,620,332, forward strand.
AACATGAAATAAAATCCCCCAAAATAACAAACTAAAACAACAAACTAACGTAAAATTGAAAAAATTAAATGAGTATGCCCTTGTCGCGACGTTTCGAAGGTGTTGCTTCTTCCTCAGGCGAGGGCATACTGAAGAGCTCTGTGTTTGAGCCTCCTATTTATACTCCCCCTCTGATCCCGCCTCCTTGGCTTTCTGTGGCTTTCTTATAGTATGTTTTTCAGCTCATTGCTTTTTTCTTTTTCTTTTTACGTGACTTACTGGTCTTTTTCCAATTCTGCCAGACTTTTTGGCTCTCATTTTTCCCTTTTTCTTTCTTTCTTCTTTTCCAGTCTTCTCCTCTTTCCCCTTTGACTTTTCCTTTTTCATCATCCTTTTCTTCCCTTTTCTTGACCTCTGCCCTTTACCCTTCCTTTTGGCCTACATCTGTCCTCTTTCTCTTCCGAATTTTGGGTTCCTACTAATGCCGACTTGGCTTTTACTACAAACTCTCAACCCTGCTTGGGGAGGACTCAACCCGACTTGGGGAGTAAATTTAGAAAGGCGATGTGACTTTGGGTTAGGCTTTAGGTTTCAGCTGGGATTAGGATTACTTGGGCTTCAGATCCAGTACTGGGGTGAGGTTTAAGATTCAATTTCCAAAAATGAAGTAGAAATGGGATTATTCAAAATTGTAAAGATTTTAGGGCCAGATTAGATCAGGGGGTATATAGAATAGGGCTAAAATCCAAATTTAGGGTGGGTAATTTAAGATAAACAAATTGGTTAGGGTTAGGATAAATGACTGGGGTAGGGCATAGACGCTAGATTGAGCGTTAACTAGGAGTGAGACCCAAAGACCAACCGGAGCGAGGCACTGGCTGGTTAGGGTTGAAGAAAAGAACCTGTCCCTCCCGAAGGAGGAACAGGGCGTGCACGGGCCATCAACCCCGATGGTCTGCAGCCTCACATCCCTCTACCTCCATAATTGTTTTTTTCGAATTTGAAAGGTAAGTATTTTCTTTTTTCCAGGTTCGTCAAGGTAAGTATTTGTTTTTTTGCAGGTTCTGATTCACCGTGTCCGTTACTTTGTTTGGTGTTAATAAAGAATTTTCAATCCCAATTTGTTTTCTGTGGTCTTTTTTAATTTAGTTTTAACGTGTCTCTGAATTGAGCTTTTAAGGAAAACCAATAAAACATAAATTAAAACATGAAATAAAATCCCCCAAAATAACAAACTAAAACAACAAACTAACGTAAAATTGAAAAAATTAAATGAGTATGCCCTTGTCGCGACGTTTCGAAGGTGTTGCTTCTTCCTCAGGCGAGGGCATACTGAAGAGCTCTGTGTTTGAGCCTCCTATTTATACTCCCCCTCTGATCCCGCCTCCTTGGCTTTCTGTGGCTTTCTTATAGTATGTTTTTCAGCTCATTGCTTTTTTCTTTTTCTTTTTACGTGACTTACTGGTCTTTTTCCAATTCTGCCAGACTTTTTGGCTCTCATTTTTCCCTTTTTCTTTCTTTCTTCTTTTCCAGTCTTCTCCTCTTTCCCCTTTGACTTTTCCTTTTTCATCATCCTTTTCTTCCCTTTTCTTGACCTCTGCCCTTTACCCTTCCTTTTGGCCTACATCTGTCCTCTTTCTCTTCCGAATTTTGGGTTCCTACTAATGCCGACTTGGCTTTTACTACAAACTCTCAACCCTGCTTGGGGAGGACTCAACCCGACTTGGGGAGTAAATTTAGAAAGGCGATGTGACTTTGGGTTAGGCTTTAGGTTTCAGCTGGGATTAGGATTACTTGGGCTTCAGATCCAGTACTGGGGTGAGGTTTAAGATTCAATTTCCAAAAATGAAGTAGAAATGGGATTATTCAAAATTGTAAAGATTTTAGGGCCAGATTAGATCAGGGGGTATATAGAATAGGGCTAAAATCCAAATTTAGGGTGGGTAATTTAAGATAAACAAATTGGTTAGGGTTAGGATAAATGACTGGGGTAGGGCATAGACGCTAGATTGAGCGTTAACTAGGAGTGAGACCCAAAGACCAACCGGAGCGAGGCACTGGCTGGTTAGGGTTGAAGAAAAGAACCTGTCCCTCCCGAAGGAGGAACAGGGCGTGCACGGGCCATCAACCCCGATGGTCTGCAGCCTCACATCCCTCTACCTCCATAATTGTTTTTTTCGAATTTGAAAGGTAAGTATTTTCTTTTTTCCAGGTTCGTCAAGGTAAGTATTTGTTTTTTTGCAGGTTCTGATTCACCGTGTCCGTTACTTTGTTTGGTGTTAATAAAGAATTTTCAATCCCAATTTGTTTTCTGTGGTCTTTTTTAATTTAGTTTTAACGTGTCTCTGAATTGAGCTTTTAAGGAAAACCAATAAAACATAAATTAAAACATGAAATAAAATCCCCCAAAATAACAAACTAAAACAACAAACTAACGTAAAATTGAAAAAATTAAATGAGTATGCCCTTGTCGCGACGTTTCGAAGGTGTTGCTTCTTCCTCAGGCGAGGGCATACTGAAGAGCTCTGTGTTTGAGCCTCCTATTTATACTCCCCCTCTGATCCCGCCTCCTTGGCTTTCTGTGGCTTTCTTATAGTATGTTTTTCAGCTCATTGCTTTTTTCTTTTTCTTTTTACGTGACTTACTGGTCTTTTTCCAATTCTGCCAGACTTTTTGGCTCTCATTTTTCCCTTTTTCTTTCTTTCTTCTTTTCCAGTCTTCTCCTCTTTCCCCTTTGACTTTTCCTTTTTCATCATCCTTTTCTTCCCTTTTCTTGACCTCTGCCCTTTACCCTTCCTTTTGGCCTACATCTGTCCTCTTTCTCTTCCGAATTTTGGGTTCCTACTAATGCCGACTTGGCTTTTACTACAAACTCTCAACCCTGCTTGGGGAGGACTCAACCCGACTTGGGGAGTAAATTTAGAAAGGCGATGTGACTTTGGGTTAGGCTTTAGGTTTCAGCTGGGATTAGGATTACTTGGGCTTCAGATCCAGTACTGGGGTGAGGTTTAAGATTCAATTTCCAAAAATGAAGTAGAAATGGGATTATTCAAAATTGTAAAGATTTTAGGGCCAGATTAGATCAGGGGGTATATAGAATAGGGCTAAAATCCAAATTTAGGGTGGGTAATTTAAGATAAACAAATTGGTTAGGGTTAGGATAAATGACTGGGGTAGGGCATAGACGCTAGATTGAGCGTTAACTAGGAGTGAGACCCAAAGACCAACCGGAGCGAGGCACTGGCTGGTTAGGGTTGAAGAAAAGAACCTGTCCCTCCCGAAGGAGGAACAGGGCGTGCACGGGCCATCAACCCCGATGGTCTGCAGCCTCACATCCCTCTACCTCCATAATTGTTTTTTTCGAATTTGAAAGGTAAGTATTTTCTTTTTTCCAGGTTCGTCAAGGTAAGTATTTGTTTTTTTGCAGGTTCTGATTCACCGTGTCCGTTACTTTGTTTGGTGTTAATAAAGAATTTTCAATCCCAATTTGTTTTCTGTGGTCTTTTTTAATTTAGTTTTAACGTGTCTCTGAATTGAGCTTTTAAGGAAAACCAATAAAACATAAATTAAAACATGAAATAAAATCCCCCAAAATAACAAACTAAAACAACAAACTAACGTAAAATTGAAAAAATTAAATGAGTATGCCCTTGTCGCGACGTTTCGAAGGTGTTGCTTCTTCCTCAGGCGAGGGCATACTGAAGAGCTCTGTGTTTGAGCCTCCTATTTATACTCCCCCTCTGATCCCGCCTCCTTGGCTTTCTGTGGCTTTCTTATAGTATGTTTTTCAGCTCATTGCTTTTTTCTTTTTCTTTTTACGTGACTTACTGGTCTTTTTCCAATTCTGCCAGACTTTTTGGCTCTCATTTTTCCCTTTTTCTTTCTTTCTTCTTTTCCAGTCTTCTCCTCTTTCCCCTTTGACTTTTCCTTTTTCATCATCCTTTTCTTCCCTTTTCTTGACCTCTGCCCTTTACCCTTCCTTTTGGCCTACATCTGTCCTCTTTCTCTTCCGAATTTTGGGTTCCTACTAATGCCGACTTGGCTTTTACTACAAACTCTCAACCCTGCTTGGGGAGGACTCAACCCGACTTGGGGAGTAAATTTAGAAAGGCGATGTGACTTTGGGTTAGGCTTTAGGTTTCAGCTGGGATTAGGATTACTTGGGCTTCAGATCCAGTACTGGGGTGAGGTTTAAGATTCAATTTCCAAAAATGAAGTAGAAATGGGATTATTCAAAATTGTAAAGATTTTAGGGCCAGATTAGATCAGGGGGTATATAGAATAGGGCTAAAATCCAAATTTAGGGTGGGTAATTTAAGATAAACAAATTGGTTAGGGTTAGGATAAATGACTGGGGTAGGGCATAGACGCTAGATTGAGCGTTAACTAGGAGTGAGACCCAAAGACCAACCGGAGCGAGGCACTGGCTGGTTAGGGTTGAAGAAAAGAACCTGTCCCTCCCGAAGGAGGAACAGGGCGTGCACGGGCCATCAACCCCGATGGTCTGCAGCCTCACATCCCTCTACCTCCATAATTGTTTTTTTCGAATTTGAAAGGTAAGTATTTTCTTTTTTCCAGGTTCGTCAAGGTAAGTATTTGTTTTTTTGCAGGTTCTGATTCACCGTGTCCGTTACTTTGTTTGGTGTTAATAAAGAATTTTCAATCCCAATTTGTTTTCTGTGGTCTTTTTTAATTTAGTTTTAACGTGTCTCTGAATTGAGCTTTTAAGGAAAACCAATAAAACATAAATTAAAACATGAAATAAAATCCCCCAAAATAACAAACTAAAACAACAAACTAACGTAAAATTGAAAAAATTAAATGAGTATGCCCTTGTCGCGACGTTTCGAAGGTGTTGCTTCTTCCTCAGGCGAGGGCATACTGAAGAGCTCTGTGTTTGAGCCTCCTATTTATACTCCCCCTCTGATCCCGCCTCCTTGGCTTTCTGTGGCTTTCTTATAGTATGTTTTTCAGCTCATTGCTTTTTTCTTTTTCTTTTTACGTGACTTACTGGTCTTTTTCCAATTCTGCCAGACTTTTTGGCTCTCATTTTTCCCTTTTTCTTTCTTTCTTCTTTTCCAGTCTTCTCCTCTTTCCCCTTTGACTTTTCCTTTTTCATCATCCTTTTCTTCCCTTTTCTTGACCTCTGCCCTTTACCCTTCCTTTTGGCCTACATCTGTCCTCTTTCTCTTCCGAATTTTGGGTTCCTACTAATGCCGACTTGGCTTTTACTACAAACTCTCAACCCTGCTTGGGGAGGACTCAACCCGACTTGGGGAGTAAATTTAGAAAGGCGATGTGACTTTGGGTTAGGCTTTAGGTTTCAGCTGGGATTAGGATTACTTGGGCTTCAGATCCAGTACTGGGGTGAGGTTTAAGATTCAATTTCCAAAAATGAAGTAGAAATGGGATTATTCAAAATTGTAAAGATTTTAGGGCCAGATTAGATCAGGGGGTATATAGAATAGGGCTAAAATCCAAATTTAGGGTGGGTAATTTAAGATAAACAAATTGGTTAGGGTTAGGATAAATGACTGGGGTAGGGCATAGACGCTAGATTGAGCGTTAACTAGGAGTGAGACCCAAAGACCAACCGGAGCGAGGCACTGGCTGGTTAGGGTTGAAGAAAAGAACCTGTCCCTCCCGAAGGAGGAACAGGGCGTGCACGGGCCATCAACCCCGATGGTCTGCAGCCTCACATCCCTCTACCTCCATAATTGTTTTTTTCGAATTTGAAAGGTAAGTATTTTCTTTTTTCCAGGTTCGTCAAGGTAAGTATTTGTTTTTTTGCAGGTTCTGATTCACCGTGTCCGTTACTTTGTTTGGTGTTAATAAAGAATTTTCAATCCCAATTTGTTTTCTGTGGTCTTTTTTAATTTAGTTTTAACGTGTCTCTGAATTGAGCTTTTAAGGAAAACCAATAAAACATAAATTAAAACATGAAATAAAATCCCCCAAAATAACAAACTAAAACAACAAACTAACGTAAAATTGAAAAAATTAAATGAGTATGCCCTTGTCGCGACGTTTCGAAGGTGTTGCTTCTTCCTCAGGCGAGGGCATACTGAAGAGCTCTGTGTTTGAGCCTCCTATTTATACTCCCCCTCTGATCCCGCCTCCTTGGCTTTCTGTGGCTTTCTTATAGTATGTTTTTCAGCTCATTGCTTTTTTCTTTTTCTTTTTACGTGACTTACTGGTCTTTTTCCAATTCTGCCAGACTTTTTGGCTCTCATTTTTCCCTTTTTCTTTCTTTCTTCTTTTCCAGTCTTCTCCTCTTTCCCCTTTGACTTTTCCTTTTTCATCATCCTTTTCTTCCCTTTTCTTGACCTCTGCCCTTTACCCTTCCTTTTGGCCTACATCTGTCCTCTTTCTCTTCCGAATTTTGGGTTCCTACTAATGCCGACTTGGCTTTTACTACAAACTCTCAACCCTGCTTGGGGAGGACTCAACCCGACTTGGGGAGTAAATTTAGAAAGGCGATGTGACTTTGGGTTAGGCTTTAGGTTTCAGCTGGGATTAGGATTACTTGGGCTTCAGATCCAGTACTGGGGTGAGGTTTAAGATTCAATTTCCAAAAATGAAGTAGAAATGGGATTATTCAAAATTGTAAAGATTTTAGGGCCAGATTAGATCAGGGGGTATATAGAATAGGGCTAAAATCCAAATTTAGGGTGGGTAATTTAAGATAAACAAATTGGTTAGGGTTAGGATAAATGACTGGGGTAGGGCATAGACGCTAGATTGAGCGTTAACTAGGAGTGAGACCCAAAGACCAACCGGAGCGAGGCACTGGCTGGTTAGGGTTGAAGAAAAGAACCTGTCCCTCCCGAAGGAGGAACAGGGCGTGCACGGGCCATCAACCCCGATGGTCTGCAGCCTCACATCCCTCTACCTCCATAATTGTTTTTTTCGAATTTGAAAGGTAAGTATTTTCTTTTTTCCAGGTTCGTCAAGGTAAGTATTTGTTTTTTTGCAGGTTCTGATTCACCGTGTCCGTTACTTTGTTTGGTGTTAATAAAGAATTTTCAATCCCAATTTGTTTTCTGTGGTCTTTTTTAATTTAGTTTTAACGTGTCTCTGAATTGAGCTTTTAAGGAAAACCAATAAAACATAAATTAAAACATGAAATAAAATCCCCCAAAATAACAAACTAAAACAACAAACTAACGTAAAATTGAAAAAATTAAATGAGTATGCCCTTGTCGCGACGTTTCGAAGGTGTTGCTTCTTCCTCAGGCGAGGGCATACTGAAGAGCTCTGTGTTTGAGCCTCCTATTTATACTCCCCCTCTGATCCCGCCTCCTTGGCTTTCTGTGGCTTTCTTATAGTATGTTTTTCAGCTCATTGCTTTTTTCTTTTTCTTTTTACGTGACTTACTGGTCTTTTTCCAATTCTGCCAGACTTTTTGGCTCTCATTTTTCCCTTTTTCTTTCTTTCTTCTTTTCCAGTCTTCTCCTCTTTCCCCTTTGACTTTTCCTTTTTCATCATCCTTTTCTTCCCTTTTCTTGACCTCTGCCCTTTACCCTTCCTTTTGGCCTACATCTGTCCTCTTTCTCTTCCGAATTTTGGGTTCCTACTAATGCCGACTTGGCTTTTACTACAAACTCTCAACCCTGCTTGGGGAGGACTCAACCCGACTTGGGGAGTAAATTTAGAAAGGCGATGTGACTTTGGGTTAGGCTTTAGGTTTCAGCTGGGATTAGGATTACTTGGGCTTCAGATCCAGTACTGGGGTGAGGTTTAAGATTCAATTTCCAAAAATGAAGTAGAAATGGGATTATTCAAAATTGTAAAGATTTTAGGGCCAGATTAGATCAGGGGGTATATAGAATAGGGCTAAAATCCAAATTTAGGGTGGGTAATTTAAGATAAACAAATTGGTTAGGGTTAGGATAAATGACTGGGGTAGGGCATAGACGCTAGATTGAGCGTTAACTAGGAGTGAGACCCAAAGACCAACCGGAGCGAGGCACTGGCTGGTTAGGGTTGAAGAAAAGAACCTGTCCCTCCCGAAGGAGGAACAGGGCGTGCACGGGCCATCAACCCCGATGGTCTGCAGCCTCACATCCCTCTACCTCCATAATTGTTTTTTTCGAATTTGAAAGGTAAGTATTTTCTTTTTTCCAGGTTCGTCAAGGTAAGTATTTGTTTTTTTGCAGGTTCTGATTCACCGTGTCCGTTACTTTGTTTGGTGTTAATAAAGAATTTTCAATCCCAATTTGTTTTCTGTGGTCTTTTTTAATTTAGTTTTAACGTGTCTCTGAATTGAGCTTTTAAGGAAAACCAATAAAACATAAATTAAAACATGAAATAAAATCCCCCAAAATAACAAACTAAAACAACAAACTAACGTAAAATTGAAAAAATTAAATGAGTATGCCCTTGTCGCGACGTTTCGAAGGTGTTGCTTCTTCCTCAGGCGAGGGCATACTGAAGAGCTCTGTGTTTGAGCCTCCTATTTATACTCCCCCTCTGATCCCGCCTCCTTGGCTTTCTGTGGCTTTCTTATAGTATGTTTTTCAGCTCATTGCTTTTTTCTTTTTCTTTTTACGTGACTTACTGGTCTTTTTCCAATTCTGCCAGACTTTTTGGCTCTCATTTTTCCCTTTTTCTTTCTTTCTTCTTTTCCAGTCTTCTCCTCTTTCCCCTTTGACTTTTCCTTTTTCATCATCCTTTTCTTCCCTTTTCTTGACCTCTGCCCTTTACCCTTCCTTTTGGCCTACATCTGTCCTCTTTCTCTTCCGAATTTTGGGTTCCTACTAATGCCGACTTGGCTTTTACTACAAACTCTCAACCCTGCTTGGGGAGGACTCAACCCGACTTGGGGAGTAAATTTAGAAAGGCGATGTGACTTTGGGTTAGGCTTTAGGTTTCAGCTGGGATTAGGATTACTTGGGCTTCAGATCCAGTACTGGGGTGAGGTTTAAGATTCAATTTCCAAAAATGAAGTAGAAATGGGATTATTCAAAATTGTAAAGATTTTAGGGCCAGATTAGATCAGGGGGTATATAGAATAGGGCTAAAATCCAAATTTAGGGTGGGTAATTTAAGATAAACAAATTGGTTAGGGTTAGGATAAATGACTGGGGTAGGGCATAGACGCTAGATTGAGCGTTAACTAGGAGTGAGACCCAAAGACCAACCGGAGCGAGGCACTGGCTGGTTAGGGTTGAAGAAAAGAACCTGTCCCTCCCGAAGGAGGAACAGGGCGTGCACGGGCCATCAACCCCGATGGTCTGCAGCCTCACATCCCTCTACCTCCATAATTGTTTTTTTCGAATTTGAAAGGTAAGTATTTTCTTTTTTCCAGGTTCGTCAAGGTAAGTATTTGTTTTTTTGCAGGTTCTGATTCACCGTGTCCGTTACTTTGTTTGGTGTTAATAAAGAATTTTCAATCCCAATTTGTTTTCTGTGGTCTTTTTTAATTTAGTTTTAACGTGTCTCTGAATTGAGCTTTTAAGGAAAACCAATAAAACATAAATTAAAACATGAAATAAAATCCCCCAAAATAACAAACTAAAACAACAAACTAACGTAAAATTGAAAAAATTAAATGAGTATGCCCTTGTCGCGACGTTTCGAAGGTGTTGCTTCTTCCTCAGGCGAGGGCATACTGAAGAGCTCTGTGTTTGAGCCTCCTATTTATACTCCCCCTCTGATCCCGCCTCCTTGGCTTTCTGTGGCTTTCTTATAGTATGTTTTTCAGCTCATTGCTTTTTTCTTTTTCTTTTTACGTGACTTACTGGTCTTTTTCCAATTCTGCCAGACTTTTTGGCTCTCATTTTTCCCTTTTTCTTTCTTTCTTCTTTTCCAGTCTTCTCCTCTTTCCCCTTTGACTTTTCCTTTTTCATCATCCTTTTCTTCCCTTTTCTTGACCTCTGCCCTTTACCCTTCCTTTTGGCCTACATCTGTCCTCTTTCTCTTCCGAATTTTGGGTTCCTACTAATGCCGACTTGGCTTTTACTACAAACTCTCAACCCTGCTTGGGGAGGACTCAACCCGACTTGGGGAGTAAATTTAGAAAGGCGATGTGACTTTGGGTTAGGCTTTAGGTTTCAGCTGGGATTAGGATTACTTGGGCTTCAGATCCAGTACTGGGGTGAGGTTTAAGATTCAATTTCCAAAAATGAAGTAGAAATGGGATTATTCAAAATTGTAAAGATTTTAGGGCCAGATTAGATCAGGGGGTATATAGAATAGGGCTAAAATCCAAATTTAGGGTGGGTAATTTAAGATAAACAAATTGGTTAGGGTTAGGATAAATGACTGGGGTAGGGCATAGACGCTAGATTGAGCGTTAACTAGGAGTGAGACCCAAAGACCAACCGGAGCGAGGCACTGGCTGGTTAGGGTTGAAGAAAAGAACCTGTCCCTCCCGAAGGAGGAACAGGGCGTGCACGGGCCATCAACCCCGATGGTCTGCAGCCTCACATCCCTCTACCTCCATAATTGTTTTTTTCGAATTTGAAAGGTAAGTATTTTCTTTTTTCCAGGTTCGTCAAGGTAAGTATTTGTTTTTTTGCAGGTTCTGATTCACCGTGTCCGTTACTTTGTTTGGTGTTAATAAAGAATTTTCAATCCCAATTTGTTTTCTGTGGTCTTTTTTAATTTAGTTTTAACGTGTCTCTGAATTGAGCTTTTAAGGAAAACCAATAAAACATAAATTAAAACATGAAATAAAATCCCCCAAAATAACAAACTAAAACAACAAACTAACGTAAAATTGAAAAAATTAAATGAGTATGCCCTTGTCGCGACGTTTCGAAGGTGTTGCTTCTTCCTCAGGCGAGGGCATACTGAAGAGCTCTGTGTTTGAGCCTCCTATTTATACTCCCCCTCTGATCCCGCCTCCTTGGCTTTCTGTGGCTTTCTTATAGTATGTTTTTCAGCTCATTGCTTTTTTCTTTTTCTTTTTACGTGACTTACTGGTCTTTTTCCAATTCTGCCAGACTTTTTGGCTCTCATTTTTCCCTTTTTCTTTCTTTCTTCTTTTCCAGTCTTCTCCTCTTTCCCCTTTGACTTTTCCTTTTTCATCATCCTTTTCTTCCCTTTTCTTGACCTCTGCCCTTTACCCTTCCTTTTGGCCTACATCTGTCCTCTTTCTCTTCCGAATTTTGGGTTCCTACTAATGCCGACTTGGCTTTTACTACAAACTCTCAACCCTGCTTGGGGAGGACTCAACCCGACTTGGGGAGTAAATTTAGAAAGGCGATGTGACTTTGGGTTAGGCTTTAGGTTTCAGCTGGGATTAGGATTACTTGGGCTTCAGATCCAGTACTGGGGTGAGGTTTAAGATTCAATTTCCAAAAATGAAGTAGAAATGGGATTATTCAAAATTGTAAAGATTTTAGGGCCAGATTAGATCAGGGGGTATATAGAATAGGGCTAAAATCCAAATTTAGGGTGGGTAATTTAAGATAAACAAATTGGTTAGGGTTAGGATAAATGACTGGGGTAGGGCATAGACGCTAGATTGAGCGTTAACTAGGAGTGAGACCCAAAGACCAACCGGAGCGAGGCACTGGCTGGTTAGGGTTGAAGAAAAGAACCTGTCCCTCCCGAAGGAGGAACAGGGCGTGCACGGGCCATCAACCCCGATGGTCTGCAGCCTCACATCCCTCTACCTCCATAATTGTTTTTTTCGAATTTGAAAGGTAAGTATTTTCTTTTTTCCAGGTTCGTCAAGGTAAGTATTTGTTTTTTTGCAGGTTCTGATTCACCGTGTCCGTTACTTTGTTTGGTGTTAATAAAGAATTTTCAATCCCAATTTGTTTTCTGTGGTCTTTTTTAATTTAGTTTTAACGTGTCTCTGAATTGAGCTTTTAAGGAAAACCAATAAAACATAAATTAAAACATGAAATAAAATCCCCCAAAATAACAAACTAAAACAACAAACTAACGTAAAATTGAAAAAATTAAATGAGTATGCCCTTGTCGCGACGTTTCGAAGGTGTTGCTTCTTCCTCAGGCGAGGGCATACTGAAGAGCTCTGTGTTTGAGCCTCCTATTTATACTCCCCCTCTGATCCCGCCTCCTTGGCTTTCTGTGGCTTTCTTATAGTATGTTTTTCAGCTCATTGCTTTTTTCTTTTTCTTTTTACGTGACTTACTGGTCTTTTTCCAATTCTGCCAGACTTTTTGGCTCTCATTTTTCCCTTTTTCTTTCTTTCTTCTTTTCCAGTCTTCTCCTCTTTCCCCTTTGACTTTTCCTTTTTCATCATCCTTTTCTTCCCTTTTCTTGACCTCTGCCCTTTACCCTTCCTTTTGGCCTACATCTGTCCTCTTTCTCTTCCGAATTTTGGGTTCCTACTAATGCCGACTTGGCTTTTACTACAAACTCTCAACCCTGCTTGGGGAGGACTCAACCCGACTTGGGGAGTAAATTTAGAAAGGCGATGTGACTTTGGGTTAGGCTTTAGGTTTCAGCTGGGATTAGGATTACTTGGGCTTCAGATCCAGTACTGGGGTGAGGTTTAAGATTCAATTTCCAAAAATGAAGTAGAAATGGGATTATTCAAAATTGTAAAGATTTTAGGGCCAGATTAGATCAGGGGGTATATAGAATAGGGCTAAAATCCAAATTTAGGGTGGGTAATTTAAGATAAACAAATTGGTTAGGGTTAGGATAAATGACTGGGGTAGGGCATAGACGCTAGATTGAGCGTTAACTAGGAGTGAGACCCAAAGACCAACCGGAGCGAGGCACTGGCTGGTTAGGGTTGAAGAAAAGAACCTGTCCCTCCCGAAGGAGGAACAGGGCGTGCACGGGCCATCAACCCCGATGGTCTGCAGCCTCACATCCCTCTACCTCCATAATTGTTTTTTTCGAATTTGAAAGGTAAGTATTTTCTTTTTTCCAGGTTCGTCAAGGTAAGTATTTGTTTTTTTGCAGGTTCTGATTCACCGTGTCCGTTACTTTGTTTGGTGTTAATAAAGAATTTTCAATCCCAATTTGTTTTCTGTGGTCTTTTTTAATTTAGTTTTAACGTGTCTCTGAATTGAGCTTTTAAGGAAAACCAATAAAACATAAATTAAAACATGAAATAAAATCCCCCAAAATAACAAACTAAAACAACAAACTAACGTAAAATTGAAAAAATTAAATGAGTATGCCCTTGTCGCGACGTTTCGAAGGTGTTGCTTCTTCCTCAGGCGAGGGCATACTGAAGAGGGGTTAGGGTTAGGGTTAGGGGGTTAGGGTTAGGGGGTTAGGGTTAGGGGGGGTTAGGGTTAGGGTTAGGGGTTAGGGTTAGGGGTTAGGGTTAGGGTTAGGGGTTAGGGTTAGGTATTAGGAAACTATAGCTTAGATGTTTTTTAATTCAAACTTTGGTGCACGGTCCTAGGAATTACTGAAGCATCCCATCTCCACTTACTCCGCTCTTCTCCTTCTCTCCAGCATACTCCTCTTCTTCTTGGGTGCGTCTTGTGGGGTTAGGGTTAGGGGGTTAGGGTTAGGGTTAGGGGTTAGGGTTAGGGGTTAGGGTTAGGGGTTAGGGTTAGGGTTAGGGTTAGGGTTAGGGTTAGGGTTAGGGTAGGGTTAGGGTTAGGGTTAGGGTTAGGGTTAGGGATGTGGAATTGAGTCCGGTCCCGAAAGGGTCCAGACGGTGCTCGGTCCATCCCTCCACCCCTGCCACTTGTCCCCCGCTGGACACGTCTACGGGAAGGCAGCCGCCCTCTCCCGTGACGCACCACCGTCCAGCCTTCTGAGTCCATCCGGGACCCCATGGATTTTTTTCTATCTCTTGATGTCGCCTTTGTTATCTTTATTTAATAATTGTTTTAATGTGCTATTTATTCCAGTTAGATATGTAAATTATGTGCATATGAATTTACAATCACAAACAAGGCGAGAAAAAAAGAAAAAGTAAAAAAAGTAAATGAAATTTGTTTTTAAACAAAAATAGATGAAATTAATAAAATTGTTTAATTTTTAATAAGCGAAAACCAATGAATTAAAGTGCCCACTGCCGCGACGTTTCGACCCAAGATAGGTCTTCCTCAGGCTGGGGCACAATGAATAAGCTGGGAATGCACAGAGAGAGAGAGATGTTGCCTCTTCAACGGTCAGCTCCCAAATGAGCTCCTCTCTACTGTGCAGCCTTTTATAGGCTTGGTTTCCAACGTGAGTTTTTTTCCGAATTTTAGGTTAGGCAATGTATTTTGAAATGGCTGGGATGGTTTTAGACTAAAATGAATGTGTGTTTTTTAACCTTTGTAATAAAATTGCATGAAATGTATTTTTATTTTGTATAGTATGTGAATTTTCAAAAAACTGTATTTTTAAGTGATGTATATGAGATTTTAAATTTGCATCTTTATGTTTTAAATCCAATCGTGTTTTTATGAATTTTTAAGTGACGTATATTAGATTTTAAATTTGCATTTTTATGTGTTAAATCCAATCGTGTTTTTATGAATTTTGGTGAGTTATATAGAGAAATTAATTTATGATTCGAAAATTGTATTTGTGTTTTTAGCCAAATTGTGTTTTTATGCTTCTTGGAGTTGTGTATTTAATCAACATGTATTTTTTTAGGGGTTTTAATAAATTTTGATTTAATAACATGGGTTAGGGTTAGGGTAAATAATTGGGTAGGGGCTACAATCATAGTGGTTAGGGTTAGGGCAAAATATGGGGGTTAGGGTTAGAATTAAAACGTAGTGGTTAGGGTTAGGGCAAAATATGGGGGTTGGGTTAAAATTAAATCGTGATGGTTAAGGTTAGGGTAGGATATTGGGATGGGGTTAAATCAAACCAACCCGAATAGGTTGGAGTTAGGGTACGGGCTGGGACAGGGACTCCAACCAAATTTTTGAGCCCAAATTTTAATTTGGCTCATATTTTGGGTTAACCATTGGTTTTGGAAAGAAGTGCCTAATTACATTTCATATTCAGTCCCCCCGGTTCTCTTGTGTCCAATAATCGTATCCATTTCCTCTCCATTTTCTTCCTCTCTCCTCCCGTCCAACTTGAATTACTTTGCAGTCCTGCTACCCTTAGCGAATGATACCCATGTGAAATGAAATGTTTTACCAAAAGTGTGTGTGTTTCCTTTTTGTGTTTGATGTTATACCTGTGTTGCATCATCCTGGTGGATATTGAGTTTCCGGTTTCTCCAATATATTGTGTGTCACATCTGGAGCAGAAAATCATGTACACACAATTCACAGTCCGTGGTGTAAAAGTCTGTGGGATCTTAAATATAGCTTTATTGAGCCTATTTTTCACAAAGTCCAATCTAATGAATGTACCGGCCAAGACTGTGGTTTTCTGCAATGGCTGTAAGGGAGCAAGACTTGCCCTCACCAGGTGGTCCTTGAGGTTGCTATTTCTCCTGAATGCCGAGATGACTTGATAACCACTCAGGAGACCCTGGTTTTCCATGATCATCCTGTAGTTATTTTTGAATTTGCAATTCAGTAACCTGCTCCTAGGTGAAAAGGTGGTGATCAGCGGAATCCATTCTTTATTGATACTTGGTCTTTGTATGTGGAAGGTCTTCAGACAATGTCTTAGGAACGACCTTGAGTATCCCCTCTTCCTAAGAGCCCGGAAAAGGGTTCTGACTGCTTCGAAAAAGTCTGCCCTTTGAGTGCAGATCCGATGAAACCTAATGAGTTGTGATTTGACGAGACCTTTGTAGGTGTGCCGGGGGTGATAGCTGGATTTAAACAGCAATGAGTGTGTGTCTGTTGTTTTGAAATATACCTTAATGTCCAGTGTTTGTTGGTCATGAAAAGGCTGTCCCTTGTACACAGTAGTGTCTAAGAAATCAATTGACTGATGATCAAATTCGTATTTAAGCCTAATTGAGGGGTCATGAGTGTCCAGTGTATTAATAAATTTCTTAAATTCATCCTCTGAGTGGGTCCAAATGCCAAAAATATCGTCTAAATACCTGAGATATGTGAATGGTTTCTTCTCACACTTGTTGATGGCTGCTTCCTCCCAATCCGCCATGAAAATATTTGCATATGCGGGGGCGAATTTTTTGCCCATCGCAACACCTTTGACCTGGAGGAAGTACTGATTGTTGAATTCAAAGTCATTCCGTCCCAGATTTATTTCCAATAGAGTCACAAGTTCTGTATCAGGTCTTTGATGGTCCGGGTATTTGCCAAAGATCTTCTTCACTGCTCTTAAACCAGCTTCTGTTTCAATGTTGGTGTATAAACTGTCTATATCAATGGAAAAGAAGAATGAATTTGGAGGAATTTTTAACCCTTTAACTATTGAAATGAAATGATAAGTGTCTTTTATGTAGGATGGATGTTTTGTTGAGAGTGGATTCAGAAAGTGATCGATGTACTCGGCCGTGGCGTAGGTCTCACTGCCACAATCAGAGACAATTGGTCTCCCAGCCGGTATCTTGAATGGTATTGTCCACTTGTCGGGATCCTTGTGTATCTTGGGTAAGATGTAAAATCGTCTTATCCTGGGTTCTACTTCCCCCCGCAAATATTGTTTCTGCCTGGCGTTGATGAGTTTCTTACTGTACAATCGATCTACCACGTGTTGCACCATAGGCACAGTGTGCAGGTAAATTGGGCTGTCTAATTTCCTATAATAATGTGTATCCTCCAACTGACGCATTGCTTCGAAAATATATTGCGCTCTACTTAAAATGACAACCGCACTCCCCTTGTCTGCGGGCTTAATTACTATGTGTTTGTTTTGTTTTAATTCTGTGAGCGCCTGATTTTCATCTTCCGTCAGATTTCCCTTGTCTTTGTGTATATTTTCATGTTTATGAATTTCCTTATTATCCTGTTTGATCAAAAAATGAATTTCCGGTGGTAGTTTGTGTGGTGGTGGTGTCCAATTTGATGGTGGTGTAAATCGCGGTTTCTCCCGTTTCCCCTTATTTCCAAAATATGTGGCCAATTTTATTTTTCTGTGATAATGTTGTATATCCAATAACAATTGTGTTCTTTGTTTCCTATTGTCTCCCACCATAGGGATGAACGTTAACCCACGGTTCAGCAGATCCAGTTGCGCTTTGGATAAGCTGAAGTTCTCTGCCACCACCATTACATTCTGTAACAGACGGGGCCTGTCCACCCCGGTCCCCTCCTCAACGAGGCTTAAGGGGATTTTAAGTTTAAATGGGAAACCCAGTGTTCCAACATTGCTCTCCCCGTTTGTCTAGTCCAATGCAGGTGGTCACCTTCAGTCTGAAAGGACGAACTGGGAAGAGCCGGGATGAAGGGCTGGTTCCTCATGATGTGATCGTTCAGAATGTGCAAAGTAGTGCGTTCTGCCCACAAAAGCAAAGGAGAATAATTGATCACCGGGACCCAAATTTCGGAATATGGGAAATGCTTCTTTGCAGCTCTGATCGCACCTTGCAACTGCTTGACTGCAGTCTCTTTGGCCCTCTGCCCTTTGCAGTTAAGGCCAAACGACAAGACTACCTTTTCCACAACCACTTCACTCGTGGATTTTGCCATCAAGGCCTGGGCATGCCTGAAGTTAGCCCCCGGGTAACTGTCCATCTGCAGGTCAGGGATACTGTGTCCCGGAATCCTAGCCAGATTGGAGTCCCCTATGATGAGCCACTTCTTCCTTACACTAAGGCCCCAATCTATCATCTTCCGTTCGGTTCTGACATGTTTTGTCACTCTAAAGATTTGCGGTTTCGGCGTGGAATTGAACAAGTCTCCAGACGTGTCTTGCGGAGAAATTGCTCCTACCGCACTCATCTGGCCCATTTGTTGTTCCATCCCTTGGGATTGCTCCCTGGAACGAGTGTGTGCACTAACCGGTGTCAACATTTCACCTTCCCCAATGTGCACCTGGATTGCTACATCCAGCGGCCAGCTCCCTGCGGCTGGCGCTGGCTCTCCACGGCCCCCCTCACCTGGGGAGTCTTGCTGGACCTCCTCAATCTGTAGGAGATCATCCTCTTGTGGAATCACACAAGCATTTTGAAACCCTCCACGCCTCGGTCTTTGCTCTAAGGGTCGCTCGTGTTGTGAA